>NW_024396035.1:0-160265 GCF_016617805.1 Bactrocera tryoni
TATATGATCCGTATATAAGTATTTGGTATCAAAGCATATACTTAGTACATAAGTAAATACATACATACTTATGTATGTACATATGGTAAAATTTGCCTATATATGTATGTACATATTTCATGATGATTCGATAAAATCATTAAAAATATATAATAGAGTTAGGTATGTATGTACATATGTATGTATTATTACCCAAATAATTAATATAAATAGATTTATGGTGATTAGTTTTAAATTTACACATTTACATTAAAAGTTCTTAAAAGATCAAGCGGTCGCACATGTGCGCACATGTATATAATGTATGCATGCGTGCATGTTAACAAATATGACAGACGATTCGCATAATGTTTGTAAATTTGTCTACATGCAACAAATGTATGTATGTAAATATGTCATTAAATGCTTCATCCGAAATTTCCGTTGACAACCAATGGCGACAACCAATGGCGACAACCAATGGCGAAGCTCACGTTTTGTCAACGGACCTACGCGACAACAAAGCATCACAACATTGTGTTGTTGGTAGAAAAATGTTAGGTAATTTACTATAAATTTTGATGTCGGCAATTTGGCTGCCATATTGGTTTCTGTTGCTTTTTCAAACGATTGTTGTTTTTGTAGAACAATATTTGTAATTTTTGGGGGTGATATATCCACATGTGAACGCATGTAAGTATGTATGTTGTGTATGCATTGTTGTGGGACTGTCACCTTGCGAACCACGGCTACCCGCTTGAGACAAATATTCCAATACAACTACACATTTTTTCTCTATACACTAACACCAACGCACATTTTCGGGTTATTTTTTGTTTACCTAAATGCGATGAAAAAAGTTTCTTTCATCTCTTGATTTATTTGAATGAGTGCGAAGGAGAAAACATTATTGTCAATAGTGACAATAGAAAATCCCAAAAAGGGTAATAAAAAAACGATTGAAAGCCGCATGTCGTTCGTGATCGTACCATCGTAAAGGAGGCTCGTACGACAAGAAGGTAAGTAAATGAATTTTATGTGATTTTTTAACAATATTTTGGAACTAATTACTTCATTTATTTTTATAGCATTGGAAATTGGAAGTAGCAGCAGCAGCTATGTATATCATCAGAAGCGGCAAATATCAATTGTTGAGTAAGTATGTGAAAAAAGTGTGTGTACTTTGAAATTGGACTGCGCAGTCCAATATAATACGCAAAAATAAATACATACATACATACGTATATGAGCATATGTATTTTATGCGTTTAAGGCGGCCTGCACAATCCAAAATAATATGTGAAAACAAATGTTTGCCTTATATTTTAAATAATCAGATAATATTATTCTTTTATTTCAGATATTATTATGATTTTTATTTAATTATTCTTTCTTCTCAGATTTTATCACTATTTTTATTTAATTAATCTTTGCTTTCAGAGTAAATCCTATTTGTATTTAATATATTTTATTCTTTCAGATAATATTAATCTTTTTTACAGATATTATTATCATTTTATACAATTAATCTCTGTTTTTCTTTTAGATATTACAAATTCAATGTAATTATTATTTATTTTCAGGTGTTAATAATCTTTACTTTATTTTCAGGTATTTGTCTTTTATAATATTTTTCCACTCTTTTATTTTCAGGTTGTAATAATTCCTTTCTTTAATTAATCTTTTTCAGATATTAATTATTTTTTTAAATTAAACATATTTTTATTTATATATAAATTATAATAAATTTTATGTAAAAATGTAAAAATAAAATAAAATAAAAATAAATTTTAAAAATTAAAAAGTTTTCTTTTAAATTTTAAAAGTAGGAATTAAAAATGCAACCCTGCATCAGCTATTTAAAAAGAGAAAATGCAACCCTGCATCAGCCGTCGATTGGGGATATTAGAGCAGGACAGATATACTTTTTTATATAACACTGCTGAATGAGCGCAACAAAGATGTCTGATCACATGTATACGTACGTGAGTAGGTAAAATATCTGCCAGGCTTAAGAAACATTCTATATGTTTACCACCACGTTTACCACCATGTTACCCGCTAATTATCTGGTGTTTTACCCGCTCATGGTTGGCAGGGCATACGCACATACTTATTTACATGTGTACTCATATTGTAAGTATGTGTGATGATTTTTGAGACTATTATTTTTTTCCAGAATGTTTGTATTTTTTGATTTACATGCGTAACATACATACATACATATGTATGTGTGTACCTAAATATAGAGAAGCGCGCTTTTTATATTACTGACTAGGAGCGACCCGCCCCGGCTTCGCACGGATGCAATGCTGATGCTAAAGACATTACAGAAAAACTGTGAACATTGCAGTGGATGTTGTTACATACACATAGCGGCTTCGCACGGGCACTCAACATGACATTTACACAAATATTCACACTTTTTTGCGTCGAATTTAAAAAAAAATATGAAATTTAATTCTTATATATTATTTAAGATTTTTTTGTACTTTTTTCATTGTTTTATATTTTTTTGTTTTTGTAGTTTTTATTAGTGTATTTTATATTTTTTTACGTTACGTGATTTTTTTGTTTAATACGTTTCTTTTGTTTGTTTTTTCTCAATATCAGGTTTTTTTGTTTATATTTTTAATTATTGCAAAGAGGTCATAATTCCAAAAGAAAAACCTTTTATTGTGTTAGAGCTTCCTTATGAACTATATTTGATGTTGTTTTATTCTGTGGCAACAAAATAAATTGATTTTCAGGGGCTCCGACCCGCGATAGTCACACATACATTTGACCGTGATTAAAACATTTCTTTCGCAGGTCGATCCCTACTAATTCGAAGGTTTGACCTTGGGACTTGTTAATCGTTAATGCGAAAGATGTTTTTACCGGAAATTGAAGCCGTTTAAATGGGATTGGCAGATCAGTCGGGATCATCGGTATCCTCGGTATATGAGCCAGTTGACCAGCTGCTGGGCCAGTAATAATAGTTGCTACAATTAAATTGTCCATTAACTCTTTAATAAGCAGCCTCCTCCCATTACACATGTTCGGAGGGCTTAAATTTCTTAAAAGCATTATTGGGATTCCGATTTTTAGCGACAACTCATGTGGTGGCAGTCTAGAAGGGTTCAACGAATTTAAAAATTCCTGTGGATAATGGACTGCGTCTTCGATATTAGTCACATTGTCGATTGATTTGTATGTTTTAATTTAGCCGGGGACTTTTTGAACTATTAGATTGTTTATTTCATTAACAGTATCATTCTTAGGAGACACTATAGCCCTAGAACATAGCCAATGAAAGTCCTTTTGGTGCAAATTCTCGATATCAGGGTATATAGCATCTATTAAGTTTTCCAAATTATGGAGTATTTGACCTAGGGACTCATCCAGAAGAATGTCACAATGATCGCTTAAATTTGGAGTGGGAAAAATTCCTCCTCCAAGTTTTAGCAGTTGTTGTGGGAAATCGCTATCAGTGATTCCATGAACATGAGCTCTCATATTCGTTCGTAATTTCAATGTTTCAATTGAAGCCCATAAGGGTGACGATTTCAAGCATGCCTTGATGATATCTGCTCGCGTACCTCTGTTAATAACGGGGAGAGTTTGTCGAAAATCTCCCGCAAAAACAAAAGTAATCCCGCCCATGACTGCAGAGGAGTTCCTTAGATCCTGTAAGGTTCTGTTCACGGCCTCTATATGTGCTCTATGGCTCATCGTGCATTCGTCCCACATAATCAATGAGGCGTCTTGTAGTAATTTACCAACAGGCCCATTTTTGCGGATAGAACATGTAGATTGTTGCTCAAGATTTACGGATAGCGGAAGTTTAAAAGTAGAATGAGCAGTTTTTCCATCCGTCAAGAGAGTTGCAGCAATTCCTGAGGAAGCAACTGCTATTGCTATCTTCCCCGATTCTCTTATCTTAGCAAGTATCAAATTAGCAAGAAACGTCTTTCCTGTTCCACCGGGTGCATCCAAAAAGAAAACTTTTCTTTTGTCATTAATGACGCTATCGACTATAGTTTCAAAAGCATCTCTTTGATCTGGGACTAATTTTGGTAGGTTTTCATTAACAAAAGCGGTCAAATTATGTGTATCATAGCGATTAGTCATTGTCTCTGCTCCATTATTTTCTGTACGAACTGAACATGGTAATCCAAAGTCCCTTAGGCTTTTGTCATTTAATTGCATCAGTTTATTTTCTATTTGTATCAGACCTTGGTTGTAAATTTCCGCATTGTATGGTAAGGTGAAGTTTAGATTTTGCTGTCTGATTCTGTGTCTAATATCTTCACATGAATTGTCTTTGAAAATGTCCCATAATTTTAATGGTTCCGATGGCTGACAAAATAAAAGTATGACTACAAACAATTCTCTCAGTTGTTGTGAACATTGAGAAAGCAAAGCTTCTCTCAGAGTATTTTCCCAATGGTCATCGTTTTCTAGCAAACCTCTAGCACGGCAAGCAGCTTGATATGTTTCTTTGAGAACTCCGTCAACGTTTTTCAAGTACTGGAAAGAGGTTGGGCCCCCTACGTGATGTAGCAACATCCTAAGATAGAAACACTCGGATTGAGAAGGATGGACACAGTAGACTCTGCCTAAAGCTGCATCTTTTTTTATTCCTGGATGGCCAACTACGTTCTCACCACGCTTCCTTCTTGTGAACTTATTATTGGCCCATGTATAGTATTGCGGGACTTCGTAGTATAGAAGTGTTTTTGCGAATTCATCATCATTACATAGCTCAAAAAAAGCCAGAAAAGTTGTTTTACGTGGATTTCTGCCGTTTCTGCGGTAAAATACACCCTTTGGCCATTTTCTAAGTGAACAGCTAACTGCAAGACTGTAGGATGTCGCTCGTGGATCGGAAATTCCAATATTCGCCAGGCAGCTTCGGAAGTACTTATGTAGCGGCCATTCACGTAGTTTTCCACTTCATCATTTGGGTTTCTGACGCCAAATGTGGCTTGATCCGATCCTTTATTTATGTATTTACAAATGTATTTGATGGCTTGAACTGAGTGACAGTACTCAACATTTATGTGAGCATTGAACGTCCTGCACAAAAGTGGAGAATAAGGGACAATCCAGCTATTATCTATAGTGAAATTACTGCCTCTGATATTGAGCGAAGCGCTCTGACCTCCATTTGCGGCATCACGACGACGATATACTGGATATCCGTCATCTCCGGTTTGAGTTTCGTTGACCAAACGTCGGGTATTTTTTTGTGCAAATTCCGTTTTTCATACATGGTGCTGTTAAGTTATGTTCTCCGCATGGTCCGTGCACCATATTTTTAGTTACGATATCATACAATATTGTATCGTTTTGTTGGTTGGGAAGTTCCGCAACTATGACCCTATCAATTTCGTCTGGTTGGATTATTGTCTCTAGCCAAAACAGCATATGACAGTGTGGTAAACCTCGCTTCTGCCACTCCACACTCACCATGTAACATTTCACTTTGCCGAATATTTCATCTTTGTTGAATAATTTTATGAATTTCTTCATTTTTAAGTGAAACACCCTTGAAATGATGTCATGACGATCGAAAGATCGCTGACCAGGTAGTAGTTCCGCTTTAATTTCAGGCCATTCAGGATTGCACGTAAACGTGACAAATAAGTCTGGTCTCCCGTAGTTTCGGAAATACGTCATCGCGTCTTGTGTTTTTTCATGCAGGTAACGTGGAGAACCTGTAAATGAAGATGGTAAGATTACGCGCTGACCGATATTTGATGGATCAACATTTCCGTCTTGATTTAAAGCGTCTCTGAGATGAATGTATTCTTCAGCCCTTAGTCTCTGTTGGTTACGACATATGTAATTCAATCGTTCCGTTATCATTTTTGCCATCATATCGACAATATATTGGCTAAATAAGTCCCTGTAATAATGTAATGGATTAAAACTGTTTGCTCTAACCATCAACCTGAATGCATCAAATTGCATGCACGTCACAGTTTTGTTACGCGCTGTACCTTCCTGTGGAATGGTTAAATAATAACCGTCTTTCCTTTAACGAACATTAAGGGATTCTGTAGTGATCATATGATCGATGTAACTCGGATACCCTTTTGCTGGCTGTCTCTTCCGTGCAGCACTATGTATCTGGGGCCTTTTTCTTCGTCAACCAAGAGAACAGCTACCTCGTTTACAGCTGGAGAATTGTATCTACCCGGGTGAGCAGTCTGCGGTGGGCGGTCGGAAAGAATAATTAGCTTTAAATTATCCGAAGAGTTGCGTTCAATATTTTGCTTAAAGCTTCGTATATATACGTTGTGGCTTTTCAGTGCTGTCTGTAGTTCATTAATTAAATCTATTTTTAGCGTTGGAGCTATGTTTGCCCTCAACGATAGCTGATCTGCGTCTGAAATAAAATATATCCAGAAGCACAACACATACCATTAGTTTCATCGACCCATTTTTTGGCAGAACACTTAGGGCAAATCTTATTCATATCGCCAATTTGGACGGAAGACTGTTGAGCATAATCAATCTGTGGATCGTATTTAAAAGCCGATCTGTTACTGTGAGCTACAACTCGATTGCGAACTCTAGCTCTTGAAGTCTGTTGTCGTTCTCTCTGGTCTTGAAGGCGTTGGGAACGCTCAGAGCTTAATTCCCTAGTGCGGGATTGTATACTTCTGAAATTTTGCTCTTCAAGCCGCTGCAAACGCTCAGTACGTGACTCTCGCGCGTGCACATGAGAATTACTTAAATTTTGTTCAGCTAGGCGCTGCGAACGCTCAAGACTGGACTCCCGCACGCGTCTTTGAGAGGTTCTAATGTTTTGTTCAGCGAGCCGTTGCGAACGCTCGGTACTCGACTCTCTGGCACGCGATTGCGCCACATATTCTCTCTGACTTAAAAGACGATTTTCAGTTTCAGATGAAGATTCTTTGTTTCGACATATTTTTGTGGCCCTGGCATGGGAACTATTTCTAGAAAGTTGAGCTGTTGGGCATTTTTTTTAAATGATAAAAGAAAAAAACGCCTTTAAACTAATCTTTGAGGTTCTTACAACTACCTACTATAACAACATACAAAACTACAATCTATTTATTAAAATTAAATCAAAAAACTTATTCAATTCATTTCTTAGGATAACTAAATGTACAATATCTGTGCTATATATATGGGTCTAGATCTGAAAAGAACTTTTTGAATGGGTTTAGTTACCTACTAAACGAAGTATTATCAAGCGACAATTTTTTTTAATTCCGCACACGACCATTCAGTAGGGAGCCGACCGCGCGAGTGATCTTAACCAAAGAATGTATAACAACACTGCATATACATATAATACATATGTACATTATTGCAACATTTAGATCAACATTCTCATTGAAATCGATATTCTCATTTCTCTCTCCTATTCTTATTTTTGCGCAATTTCACACCAATTTATTGCTTTTTAACCATTTCCAATTATTACAACAGTTTTAGCCGTTAAAAATTAACCAATCCAAAGCATACTCTCTTTCATTGGATTTTGGCATATGCATAAAGTCAACATTCTCATTGAAATCAGTATTCTCATTTCTCCTATTCTCATTTTGGCGCTATTTCTCCCAATCCAGGGAATTGAATTTTTGCATACATATTGACATTGACATTTTTCATGTTCTTTATTAATTTGGTGTAGTTTGTCGTGTTCCTTCATAAAGTGGTGGAAAATTTGGGTAGAGGAGTATATTTCGCTTTTATTGTACCTATACCACAATAAATTCTCTACTTCCAAAGTTGGCTTTGGTGCTGTGTGCTTAGCTGATCAACATTTTGCAACTCCAAATATTTTGTTCGGGTTCAAAGCCTACATGAACTTCTAAAATATGTATATATGCAAGTTCCCTTATAGAGGGGTAAACATTGGCTTGCTTCCCCTTTTGAATGGTGTGTTCTTTCATACTGTTCGAAATTTTTTCGATTACTCTTCGAAATTTTTTCGATATTCCCTAATGTCAAATAACATTTTAGCACAGCTAACATTTGCTCCTTCTTATTATTATACATTCTTTGTCTTAACCCTGACGCCTACAACTCTACAACGCATAGTTCGCCGCCGAGCGACTTTTAAAAATTTTTAACTCGTGATATCTTTTGAATAGAATGTCAGAATCTAATAATTCAAAAAGTTATATAAAGGTTTTGAAGCGATCTTAAATAATAAATCATTTATTTCGATAAGGATCAATACTAAGGTATAAATAAAGAGCCTTTTCAAGTAGTGGTATTTTAATTAATTTTTTTATATAAAATCGCTTATTGTGATAAAACTATAATAGTTAGAGGTACGATATCCTGACGTTTTTTGTAGATAATGATAAGTTCTACAAAATTGTAGTATATCACTTTGTTATATCTTCAATCGTTTTCGCAGCATTCGCGATTAAAGAAAGTTTTTTGGTATTTTTTTTACATTATCGGAGTTTTGGTAAGGAACCCTATTTTTTTTTTTAACGAAATATAGCCTATGTCACTCAGGGATAGTATAGCTTTCCAACGGTGAAAGAATTTTTCAAATCGAAGCCTATTCGAAACAAACAAACAAAAAAACAAACATTTCCTCTTTATAATATTAGTATAGATAAATGACAATATCTTGATTTGAAATTGATTTGTACTTGCATACATATATACAGTAGAGGCCCACTAATCCGGACATGGCCTAATCCGGATTCCACTGTAATCCGGACAGGGTTAAAAAACTCAAAATTTCTAGTATGTGCCTTGTAATCCGGACCGACATTCTCTATCCGTATTATCTAATCCGGATCACATGTTTATTATTCACTACATTCGCTTTTATGCTTTTTTGGTTTAAGTTTTTTTTTTGTTTTTTTTTGGAACATGTGTGTTATTTGTTATACGAGTAATAAACAAACAGAAATTTATAAATATTTTTTCATAATACATAGTTCTGATATGTCTTTGGTAATCCGGATTTCCTTATATTCCGGATAGGGGCCGGTTTTAATTGATCCGGATTAACGGGCCTCTACTGTATGTATATATGTATGTACATACGTATCTGCAAGATAGATGCGTATGAAAGTTTTAAATGATAAGAGGTATGATTTCATGTATTATTATTGTTATATATTATGTGTTTAGGATATTACGATAATATTTCGTATACATAGCATATACTTATGTATATATCATACGAAATTATATAATATTATCAAAGATAAGACATATGTATTTAAACAGTAGCATTTATTTGGACATTAACTACAAATATTACCTCGAAAATAGCATAATTTAATAATAATGTTATCAATTTTTCATGAATACATAAAAATTCGCAAAATGATATTCATATCAATTGATATGATTGCATGTAAACGTATAAAAATATAAGCAAAAGAGCAACTTACTTCTGTAATAGCAATGTAGTATATTTCTGAGCATAATTTTCATTCAATGCTCAGCTCTGTTCGCTCAGCCCTGTTAAAATTTCTCCTTCTCATATTTCTGGACGTGGCTGAGGTGTTTGATAAGGTGTTACATGAATACCTATTATATAAGATTAAAAACATTCTACCTTTAGAATTGTATACAAAATTGGAGTCTTATTTAAAATATAGGCAATTTATGGTAAAAGCGAGAGATTTCATATCTGATGAACGACTGATAAGGGCTGGTGTACCACAGGGCAGTGTTTTAGGCCCAACTATATACATCATATATACAGCAGATCTTCTAATAGATAATTACATATGTATTGATATTAACTTTTGCAGATGACACAGCTTTAGTGAGCCGTAACAAATATCACATTATAGCATCAAGAATATTAGCCGAGCAATTAGCCGAGGTCTGTCGAAGAATGGCTAGCCAACTGGCGTATAAATGTGAATGAACAAAAGTGTAAGCATGTTACGTACAACGAAAAATGTGCCCGGCAGTAAAAATGAACAGTATTTTAGTACCCCAAGCGAATGAAGTAACGTATCTTGGTAATCACCTTGATAGAAGACTTACGTGGAGAAAACACATCTCTAGTAAAATAACATGTATGAAGATTAGAGCTGCAAATTTAAATTGGCTTTTTAATAAAACTCCAAACTTAGCTTAGACAACAAAGTAGATACTTTTATATAATGCGGTCATAAAGCCGATTCGGATTGTTATAATGCAAAGGTTTCAATCAAAAATGCTTAGAACAATCACGTGTTCACCATGGTATATGCGAAATGAAAATATCCATAAAGACCTTGGTGTTTCTATGGTAAAGGAAGCAGTAGAAAATAGCAGAAATAAATATATATGTACCTAAACTTCGAGATCATCCTTTGGCTAATGCTGTGGTACATTCCTGTGATCAAACACGCCTTAAAAGAAGAGATATGGCTGCGAACTAAGGAGCAACGTATAACCAAAACAGCTCAATCACTTGTTTGAGCTTGCCTAACTTTTAAATAGATTTAAGATTTTATTACTTATTGTTAGGTTTTTAAACAAAACGGAGATTCAATAAATAAAAAAGATATTGCAAAAAACAAAAAAAAAAAACTTGAGACCATAACGTATATTTTATTTAAAAATATTGCAGTTCCATTTAATGAAAATGCATAGATATATAAATATATGGTTCGTGACCTTTTTCAGTTTGTTGTATCAAAATATTCAAAGAATTGACGTTTTTTTCTATAATTGTTTTATTAAATTTTAAAGATCTAAGTCGCCTCCTGAAATGAATTAAAAGTAATTTAACACATAACATAACAATGGTTCATAAATTTAAATGTGCAGAAATTTTATCAGCGAGCGAAAACAGTGTCCAAAATTTAAAAAGAAAAATTAATTAATTTAATGTGGAATGGGAAGAAAAGTATTTATGTCAGGAAAGCTCTGGCAGCAAATTAAACAAACATAAAATAAGAAGTAAGTTATCTGACTTAAATTTTGGAACAATAATGCGTGTAGCCACAGCAAATGAGATTAAACCTAACATAGAATTTATTATTTCAAATGAACTAAATTAAATGCTGTTATAAAGAAATATTAAAAAAATGATTACTAAA
Organism: Bactrocera tryoni; assembly: GCF_016617805.1. Lineage (NCBI taxonomy): Eukaryota > Metazoa > Arthropoda > Insecta > Diptera > Tephritidae > Bactrocera > Bactrocera tryoni. Next base: position 11,019 of record NW_024396035.1, read on the forward strand.
ATAAAATAGTTATTATGCTCTTTATTATTTGTCTTACATTTTATAAATTTATGGTAGTTATAAAGAAACTTAAAATTGTTAGACAATTTTACAATTGTTTACCACAGCTACTTCCCATATATGCGCGAGTTACATATTGTAATATTCACCCTATTATTTTCAACATTACTTTTTGTACCTAACTTTTATTTCTCCTTTCATCAACATCCTTTTCTTTAATGTAACTTTAAATTACCTCTAGAATTAAGTACTCTCATTTGTAATTTACTTACGGTTATATATTTCATATTGCTATTCTTATTTATTACCCATATCCTCATTCTTGTATCGGACTTGAAAGGAGAAACAACAATTGATTTACATATAAATTCTAACAAAATATATATATTTCTAAAATATAAAATCGTGAATAATTAATACTTTATTATAACTGGCGCAGTCTCTTTAAAATGAACCAATGTGTATTTAAATGTAAATGGACTCAAGTTAATATTCGAAGTGAAGACATTAATAAATAATTTAACCGAAGTAAAATTAAAATAAAAAACTATTGTACAGTTTTGTGGCATAAGTATATATGTATGTCCATACATACATAAATATATACAAAAGTGCTCTGCCCCGGTGAGAGAATTAAGCTAACGGATTTGGTAAAATACTGTCAACAAAAACTGCAAACTATTGGAATTAGCAGTGCATCACGGCATTGCAGCTAACTGCTGTCATATTTAAAGGGTACAATACATATGCGTTATCATTATTTATAAGAGAAGTGGAGTCAATACAAACTCTAGTGGGAGAGCAAACCTACTCCCCAAACGTACATTTATCAATAAATTAATTCAGTAATTCGTTCTGAAAGTAAAACTTATTTAATAAATTCTGATAAGTTTAATACTAATCAGTGTAATCAAAATTTGCAATATCCTAATTCAATTGGAAGTAGGCCATTTACAAGCAGATGCACATTGTGGATCAGGATAATGATGACAATTTACATTTCTTACAACAGCCTCAAGAAATCATTACCGTTAATAGAATTAACTATTGACAACGAAAAAATGTTATGCATTGATAGATACTGGTACAACAACATCGCTTCTTGATACAAATTAATTAGTACAATATAAAAGAATACAACTTATACAAAACGTTAATTCATTGAATAATAGTACTTATATTACAGAATCAGAATCAGAAATGCTCCTTTAGAATTTAATGAAAACGCAACTATGACTTGGAAACTAGTATATTTTAAGAATAAATATTTCAATGCAATTATTGGACAGAATATACTGACTCCAATGCGTTGATATGTACAATAGAACCGTAATATTTAATGGTAATAAAATAAATTTGTTTCAACCATTAATTTTTAGTGAAATTCATATTTTAGAAGAAATCAATGTGGATAAGCAGGTCCTTAATCTTCTTAATAAGTATAAAGACCTAATTTACGTAGAAGGACAAACTCTGACAAATACTAATACGAGTATAATAACTCGTGAAATTAAAACCGTATCAGACAGGCCGCGATATATCGTTATCCCCAAATACATGAACGAGAAATATGTAGGCAAATCGACGAAATGCTTAAACAAGGTATCATCCGAGAAAGTAATTCGTCATACAATAGTCCCTAGTCCCTTATGGGTCGTTGCTAAGAAATTAGACAGCTCATGTGAAAAGAAATGGAGGCTTGTTGTCGACTACAGGGCATTAAGCAATATTACAATCGATGATAAATTCCCCATACCAAACATTGAAAATATTCTGGATAAACTAGGTCGAACGCAATATTTCACTACAATTGATTTGGCAAAAAAGTTTCACCAAATTCTTGTTAAACAAGAAGACCGGTCGAAAAATGTCTTTTCCACTCCATAAGGACATTTCGAATTCAACCGTATCCTATTTGGACTAAAAAATGCGGCTGCCACATTTCAAAGATTTACTCGTATTAACAAACTACTGAAAGATTTTATTAATAAAATATGTGTGGTCTATTTAGACGATATTCTGATATTCTCAACAAGTCTTCAAGAGGACTTTAACGATATAAACCGAGTTCTAACAAAACTTCATAAGGCAAATTTAAAGATCCAAATAAATAAATGCAAGTTCCTTTCTAAAGAAACTTTGTACTTAGGTCATATCAATACCCCTGAAGAAGTTAGGCCAAATACTAGTAAAATCGATCAAATTTTGAAATTGGAATTGCCAAAATCTGTGAAACAGATTAAATCGTTTCTTAGTGTTACTGGTTACTACCGAAAATCTGTAAAAGATTTCTCAACAGTTTTGATGTTAGTCAAAAAAACAGTTTTTTCATAGTTTAGCAGCAGAAATTTAGTTTACATTTGGAACAAAATAACTGCGTTCCTGAACTTAGGCACATTTACATTTTCTTTTTCTGCCATCTTTAGGAAGCCAAATGGGAAAGTGATCATACTGATTAAAGCGGACATCCGCGACTAGATGTTCTGCTCGTTTCCCCACATTTACTTTCTTTTCTACGGGTGTTGATGGTGTGAAACTTTGCCGACCAGCAGGACGATTGAGTTTGTAAGCGACAAGACTAGCAGCAATTTCTTCACGGAACTCAGGCTATTTTAACTGCTTATCATCTTGTGCTGATAGATTGTTGTTGCAATTTTCAAAATGCATACGTCGATACAAAATATATGCATTTGTCGCAGCCATACATATCTACGAAATGGTAAAGATGCCGTGACATCGGATTTCGATTGTTTGCGTGGATACGGTAACGACCGATGCTTCAGGTATTTTAGTAAGCGTTGATGATCCTACAAGTATATCATCAATTGAACTTTTATTCAAGGCCATATCGGTGATTTGTATAAATGAATAAGTTGCTTCATTCATTTTCCATATACACGCTGAAATAGCATGTTCATCATCCGAAGTGATTTCATCAGGCATATAATCGCGATCGTCCAATTCATTGTCACTGTTAAAATCACTCTCATCCTCGTCGATTTCAACTGATTCCATTAACTGGAGCAACTCTTCATAACTAAGTTTACTTAGATTAAATTTCCTGCCATTTCTGTGTTCCATTTCTTAAAAAAACAAAGATAAAACAAGTAAGGAAGGAACATTTTATACTCTCGCATCATAAAGTGATAATCGAGATTTCATTATCCGTCATTTACATATTTTTCAAATACCGTATTTGTGTAAAGTTTTATTCCGCTATCATCTTGGTTCCTAATGTAAACTTATATTATACAGAGAAGGCATCAGATGGAATTCAAAATAGCGTTATATTGGAAGAAGGCGTGGTTGTGAACCGATTTCACCCATATTTCGTACATGTCATCAGGGTGTTAAGAAAATATTATATACCGAATTTCATTGAAATCGGTAGAGTAGTTCCTAAGATATCGTTTTTGGTTCATAGGTGGGCGACGCCACGCCCATTTTCAATTTTTAAAAAAAGACTGGGTGCAGCTTCTTTCTGCAATTTCTTCCGTAAAATTTTGTGTTTCTGACGTTTTTTGTTAGTCGGTTAACGCACTTTTAGTGATTTTCAACATAACCTTTGTATGGGAGGTGGGCGTGGTTATTATCCGATTTCTTCCATTTTTGAACTGTATATGGATATGTCTGAGGGAAATAACTCTGTAGAATTTGGTTGACATAGCTATATAGCTATAGTAGTTTCCGAGATATGTACAAAAACCTTCGTAGGGGGCGGGACCACGCCCACTTTTCCAAAAAAATTACGTCCAAATATGCCCCTCCCTAATGCAATCCTTTGTGCCAAATTTCACTTTAATATCTTTATTTATGGCTTGATTGATTGATTGATTCAATATGAGGAATGCACCGCGACCTTTGGTCTATTGTGCCCTCTCCTAACTTACATAGACTCACCTAGCCCCAGCGCATTAATGAAGTTCAATAGACTTCCGGGCCCTAGTGAGGCTATGCGATCCCTATCCGGAAACATTGATCCTGGGGCCTTAGTCCTGCGTCTACAGACTGCTGCGCAGTCAATCAGCAGGTGCTCCGGGTTTCAGGCTCCAAATCGCAGAACCGGCAGTTAACGCAAGAGGATAGGATAAAACATTAATTCATTGAATAATAGTACTTATATTACAGAAGAAATAGTCAGAAATGTTCCTTTAGAATTTAATGAAAACGCAACTATAACTTGGAAACTAGTATATTTTAAGGGAAAATATTTCAATGCAATTATTGGACAGAATATACTGACTCCAATGCGTTGATATGTACAATAGAACCGTAATATTTAATGGTAATAAAATAATTTTTTTCAACCATTAATTTTTAGTGAAATTCATATTTTAGAAGAAATCAATGTGGATAAGCAGGTCCTAGACAATTTATTTCGCGGCTTACACAAACAATAAAAAATAGTTTTAAGAAAAATTCTTAATAAGTATAAAGACCTAATTTACGTAGAAGGACAAACTCTGACAAATACTAATACGAGTATAATAACTCGTGAAATTAAAACCGTATCAGACAGGCCGCGATATATCGTTATCCCCAAATACATGAACAAGAAATATGTAGGCAAATCGACGATATGCTTAAACAAGGTATCATCCGAGAAAGTAATTCGTCATACAATAGGCCCTAGTCCCTTATGGGTCGTTCCTAAGAAATTAGACAGCTCATGTGAAAAGAAATGGAGGCTTATTGTCGACTACAGGGCATTAAGCAATATTACAATCGATGAAGACCGGTCGAAAAATGCCTTTTCCACTCCATATGGACATTTCGAATTCAACCGAATGCCATTTGGACTAAAAAATGCGGCTGACACAATTCAAAGATTTACTCGTATTAACAAACTACTGAAAGATTTTATTAATAAAATATGTGTGGTCTATTTTGACGATATTCTGATATTCTCAACAAGTCTTCAAGAGCACTTTAACGATATAAACCGAGTTCTAACAAAACTTCATAAGGCAAATTTAAAGATCCAAATAAATAAATGCAAGTTCCTTTCAAAAGAAACTTTGTGCTTAGGTCATATCAATACCCCTGAAGAAGTTAGGCCAAATACTAGTAAAATCGATCAAATTTTAAAATTGGAATTGCCAAAATCTGTGAAACAGATTAAATCGTTTCTTAGTGTTACTGGTTACTACCGAAAATTTGTAAAAGATTTCTCAACAGTAGCTTACCCAATGATTAGATACTTGAAAAAAGGTGTTAAATTAAACGTAAAGGACCAAAATTATATTAATTCATTTGAAAAGCTTAAGAGAGTAATAACAGAGTCCCCCGGTGCTTAACCCTCTAACAAGCAAAACTAAAATCGTGGACAGAAAAGATTGAGAATTTTTTACTGGGGTAATTAGGCTCTTTAAACCTCAAAAATATCACCATTTGATTTTTTTTTAATTTTTTTGTGCTCACAGGTGAGAATAAACTGAAGCCCGCCTCAGGACAGTCTAGCCGGCTTAGGTCAAAATAAAGAAATAGGTGTGGTTTCAATTATAACATCATTTTATTTCAAAAGAAAAAAAAAATAAGAAAAACAAAAGACGAATTTCAATAACTAGGGGAATTCAAATAACAAAGATAATATTTTTTTGTGATGTTAGTCAAAAAAAAACAGCGATTGTTTCCCGCACTCACCTTTAATTAGCTCACCACAAATTTTCCGTAAATCACGAAAATTAAACAATGTATTGGTTTGTGCACGCGTGTTCCAATAGGGTTTTATTACACTTCAAAATTCACAGCCTTTTATAAATAATTCGGGGGACGGTATATACCCCAATAGGGTTTTATTAAATAATTTAAAAATTCAATTTTAATAACTATGTTAGGGTTTCGCGGACGGTGTATGCCTAATATGGTTTGGTGAAAAAAAACGGAAACTTCCAGAAAATTGAAAAAAAATGTATAAATCACGGATCCCTGCGGCGTGAAAGATTCGCGAAAAAGTACCGATCGTTGCTGATGTCGACAACCAACTGAACTGCATCTCCTCATCAGTTCCCTTTTTCGCTTTGGTAAGGGGGCGGTGTCATGGTTGTTGGTCGGCGTACTTATGTGTGGGTGTCAATATGTGTTGCTCTCGTGAGTAATGTGGATGGTAAATGGTGATGTGATGAGTGTGGTGAAGGATGCGTGTCAGTGTTGATATGTGGAGTTGAAGTGGTGTGCTAATGTGATGTGTGTGTGGATGCTCGGAGGAGGATGCTCATTTATACATCCTGGCCCCCCTAGGCGAATATTTAGAATAGTAGCCTCTGAAGTTGTTGCAGTGTTGCAACAACGTTGCTGAGGCCTGTTATCCGGCGGGCTTGCGGTCTAGGGTGGCGCCCCCGGTTCGGGGTTGCATGACGATGACGCCAAAATCGGGAGTTCTCCAATGGTAATGCCGGCCTTCGCGGTTGCGGCCGCGGGGGCCGACGGCTGGAAGTACGACTGCGAGGGGCATGATGACGCCCGACGTCGGGTTCGGCGGTGCGGTGCAGCATCGTGTGATGATGCCGCATGTATACCTGGCACTGGTACCCGGTCGCGCATTCGCGTGTGAGATGGGTAGGTGCCAGGCAATTCAGGCAATGGCCGTGTGCCTGTGCGATCTGCTGGCGTTGCAAGGGTGTCATCCCCTTGAAGATGCCAGAGTGTGGCATCCGATGTCGTCGACGGCACAGCACGGATTGACGCTGTGGCTGCTATTGCTTGCGGGTCACTGCGCGGAGCCGATGGAGTCTCTCCGGGAGGTGCGGCAGCGATGGTTGTTCGCGGCGCTGCTACTGGGGTAGCTCTAGGGCGCGGAACTGTGACGGCAGAACGCACAGTAGGCGTAGGCACAATTGGCATCTCGGCGTCCATATTGATCTGTTAAGAAAATAGTATTGTTAATTATCTTATATATTTGTGTATAGTGAGTGAGTCGTCATATGGATCGACCTTGCTTTGGTTTTGTCTTTTGTTAGTGTTTACTACTAGTTGATGATTTTGCTATTATTTATTCTGTCTCTTTGTTTATTAATTACGATTACGTTATTTTCGGTTTAATTTTCGGTTTTATCCGCGGTTGGCAAAAAGCATAGCTTAACGAGCGGCCTGGTTAGCGTTCCCGTTTGTGTACGGAGATCGACTACGTGAATATGACCGTCGGAGTCGTAGTATAGCTTCTCTATGCGGCCAAGTCGTCATTCGGTAGGGGGGAGACAATCGTCATTGTTTAAGACACAATCTCCAAGCTTAGGCGCGTTTTCTGTGATTTTCCATCGGTACCTTCTGTGGAGGTCCTTTAAATAATCATCCTTCCATCGGCGACTAAAGTCATGATGGAGAATTTTAATTCTTTCCCAACGATTTATTAAGGAAAGCGACTCCATGTCTGGCTCAGGTGTGGCCAGAATGGGCGCTCCTTTAAGAAAATGCCCAGGTGTGAGGGCAGTAAAGTCTGAGGGATCTTGCGAGAGTGTAGCGAGAGGCCGTGAATTAAGAACGGCTTCAATTCGAATTAAGAGGGCGTGAATTCTTCGTAATTAAATTTGTGGTTGCCAGCTGACTTTTTAAAATGAGATTTGAAGCTTTTTACGGCAGATTCCCTTAAGCCACCCATATGTAGAGCGCTTGGGGGGATAAATTGCCAATTGTTACCTTGGGAGCATATTTTTGTACAATGTCCGGTGAGACTTGTTTCATAAAATCCACAAATTGTTTTTCTGTGGCTTTTTGAGCTCCGAAAATGTTTTACCATTATCGCTCATGGTTTTTGCTGGAAAGCGTCGTCGTCCGACGAAACAAGCTATAGCCGCAAGAAAAGCCTCCGTCGTCAGATTCGTACAGAGCTCAAGGTGTACTGCTTTTGTCGTGAAACAGACAAAAACAGCCACATAGCCTTTCATGAGGGTAGGAGACCTTAGCATGGATGCCTTTACCATAAAAGGCCCAGCAAAATCTACACCTGTAGTGGTGAAAGGCAGAGAAAAATTGCAGCGTTCAGGTGGAAGTGCTGCCATAATCTGCGATCGCACTTTCTGCTTATGCATAGTGCAGATTTTGCACATGAAAATGCATTTCTTTATTTGGGGCTTCAGTCGGGGTATGTACAGCTCTTGGCGGACCATATGTTGCATGAGGCGATGTTCGGCGTGGAGCATTAGTATGTGGATACATCTAATAAATAAAGTGGCAAACGGACACCTCTCTGGTATGATTATAGGGTGGCGTTCATTGTACGTTAGGCTTGAATTAGCAAGACGACCATTCGCACGAAGTAAACCCTTCGTATCTAGAAATGGGTTTAGAACTAAGAGTGAGCTCTTTTTATCAATAGGCTTCGCTTCTCTTAGTAGTTCTATATCGCGGCTGAAGTAGCGCGTTTGAGTTGATGCGATAAAAGCGATCTTTGCTTTTTATAAGTCTTGGTGCGTAAATTTATCGCAACGGAGATAAGTTGGGGGATGTCAGTGTCATCCAGTGTTGCATGACAAGTGTCCATTTTACGACTACCATGTTGCGCATGGGCGATTGTGGCCAAGAATCGGGAGATTCTGTTAACCATCGGGGGCCATTCCACCAGAGGGTGGAGGTGGCGAGATGCAGAGGTTTGCATCCTCTTGTACCTAGATCAGCAGAATTGTCAGCACTGGCTACGTGACGCCAAGTGACTGATCCTACTAGGTCAATTATTTCAGATGTTCGGTTAGAAATATAAGTTTTCCACGCATGTGGTGGTTTTTCTAACCAGGCTAGAACTATCTCGGAATAGGACCATAAATATATTCTGTATTTCGCCATATTTAAGTGGGTCTGCACCTGATGCTAGCTTTGCTAGTAGCAGAGCGCCACAGAGTTCAAGTCGTGGGAGACTTAGCGTTTTTAGAGGCGCAACTTTTGCTTTTGCCGCTAATAAGTGGCTTGTAGTTGCGACATTGCTTTGTGTACGCACATATATAGTGGCACAATATGACTTTTCAGAGGCATCGCAGAAGCCGTGTAGTTCCAATTTGTATTCGGGGGAATAGTTTACCCACCGTGGAATTTATATCTTCGAGATGTCGTTCAAATTATTAGCGAACTGGGACCATTTTTCTAAGCGAAGAGGTTTCACTTGTTCGTCCCAGTCTGTTCCGTCTAGCCCTAATTCTTGGATCAAGATTTTCGCTTGTATCATAATTGGCGAAAGCCATCCTGCGGGGTCAAAAAGTTTTGCCACCGAGGAGAGAATTTGGCGTTTTGTAACAGCGGATAATGCGGATATGGACTCAGTCGTGTATGAAAACTGGTCCGATATCGCATTCCATTGGATGCCTAGTGTTTTTGTTGTACTTTCCTTTTCAAGTATAAGGAAATTAGTATCCAACAAATGATCTCTAGGAATTTAAAATATTTGGGTGATTGGCTGTAATCTTTTTTAATGGAAACCCTGCGGTATTGAGGGCCTTTATTACCTGTGATAAGGTCTCGTATGCTTGTGGAAGACTGTGCCTTCCAGACAGGATATCGTCTACATACGTTTGCGTTTTTAAGACTTGTGGTGCCAGTGGAAACTCTGGCTTTGTGTCTTCTGCCAGTTCGTGTAGTGTACGAATGGCTAGATATGGGGCACAGTTTACGCCAAAGGTAACTGTTTTCAATTTAAAGTCGCGTAGTGGACTATTGGCAGATTTTCGGAAAATAATCCGCTGAAAATCTTGATCATCTTTATGTACGAGTATTTGTCGGTACATTTTTTCGACATCCCCATTGAATACGTATTTGTACATACGCCAGTTCAATATGAGGAGCATTAAATCTGGTTGGAGTGTGGGTCCCGTAAATAGAATATCATTTTGGGAATTACCCGAGCTAGTGGATCGTGAGGCATTGAAGACAACTCGAACTTTTGTTGTTTTTTTCTCAGGCTTTACTACTGCATGATGTGGCAAGTAGAAAGAGTAATATTTGCCTCTTAAGATTTTTTCACATGGGCTTACTTCCTCCATGTGGTCTAAATGGAGGTATTCTTCTAACACACCATCATATTCAGATTTTAGTTCACCTTTTTTAAGTAGGTTTCTTTCCATACTTAGAAACTGCTGTATTGCAGAGGTGCGAGAGTGACCTAAGGCGAGTGTGTTAGGAAATTGTTGCTTAAGTGGTAGTCGTACGACGTACCGACCGTTTTCTGATCTAGTAGTTGTGGCTTTGTAAAAATCCTCACAATACTGATCTTCAGGGGTTGTGACTGATATGGGGGGGAGTTCTTCTAATTCCCAAAATTTTCTCAATTGTGAATTGAGTTACTCATTTGAGACTTCCTCAACTTGAGTTGTCAATGTTGTGACTGGTTCCGCAACTAGTCCACTTATTACCCATCCGAAAATGGTATTTTGCGCCAGTAGTGTTTTCGAAATTTTTTCAACACCTTCTAATATGATTTGCGGTATAAGGTCGCTGCCTATTAGGATGTCTGTTTGAGCTGGTGTGTTGCAGTTGGGATCTGCTAGCGTCAGGTGTGAAGTTTTATCCCAATGCTTGCTACTTATTTGATAGCTGGAAGCATGTTTGTTAGTTGCGGTAAGACAATAGCATTTGCTTGAATGCGCTTATCCGCTTTGGGGGAAATTAGGGTAATGGGGCAAATTTTACTTGAGTTTTGTATTACTCGTCCGCCCATTCCCGTAATTTCATAGTTGGCATGTTTTGTTGGCAGTTTTAGTCTATTTTGTGCCCTAGACGCTATGAATGATCGTTGCGATCCTTGGTCTATTAGGGCTCTTAGTTTGAACAGTTCCCCTCGATGTTCGATGGAGACAACTGCTGTGGGTAGTAGTACTCTACTATGATTTTCGCTGTGTATCGTTTGAGTTTATAATGCCTTTGAACAACATGGTGTCTCTTGGCAATTTTCTTGAGTTTTTGTTTCGGGAGTTGCTATTGCAACTAAACCCGTGTCTTTTTTTGAAAAAAGCGCTGCTATGAGATGTGTTGGGAAAGTTATTGAGATGTAATATGGAATGATGCCTTTTGTGGCAATATACGCAATTAAATTTGCTTTCGCAAGTATTAAGATTGTGTGAGTGGGACAAGCAGTTTGTACAGAGTCTTTTTGACCTGACAAAGTTGTTCCTTTCAGTGACATTCATTTTTTTAAATTTCTCGCAAGCTTTTAATTTATGCCCTCCAGAACAGAGTTCGCATGACGTGAATTTATTTTGTTCAGATGTGAACGATTGTGTTTTGAAAAAGCCTCTGTTTAAATGATTGTTGCTTCCGGCTTGGGGTCTGTTGAAGCTTCGATTAAAGTCTTGTTGAACGTTTTTAGTTCTGACTACCTTTTTGTCTACCCTTTCCGCAATTTCGTATTGGGTAGTTAAGAAATCTTTCATCTGCTGCCACGTTGGGCATTTTCTTCTTGATGAGAGCTATTGCTCCCACAAAAGTAATTATTTTTCTGGTAATGCGGCGGTACATATGTTTACCAGAATAGGATCCCAATTGTGAGTGGGAATATTTTGAGTCGATAGAACCGACAAACAATTTGAAACAGTGGATTCTAGTTTCATGAATTCTTCACTGGTGAATAAAAAGATACAAAATTTATAAGAACACACACTCTTAAATAAAAATATATATATTTTTTTTTTATTTGACAATATAAATAAAGGAAGTTATAAATTTTAATATCAAAATGTTTTAACTTTTAATTTTAATAAAATTAAAGGCCAGCAAGCGGGGCGGCGAGAATACACTGCCGAAGATGATTTGATTGATTTGATTTTATTGACGATATAGTTTCCGCACCTCGATGTCTCAATATAGAATCGCGGTAGAGAAGCGTAGGTGTCGACCCGGCGCAGTGCTTAAGCGAATGTAAAAGTGCGGCTTGTATATGGTCGAAGGTTGATAGCGAAAGTGTCGTAAATAATAGCGATGATCCGATCCTTTTGACATTTGCTGTGGTGAAATCCGATATGTCTCCAGGTGTGGGTTATTGGTGTTGTGTCTAGCTAGGGTGCGCCAGTTTTTCACGGGTAGAGTGGGCAGAGGCTTAACTCATTTAAACATCCTGGGGCCCCTAGGCGAATATTTTGCCTAGAATTGCGTATGTATATGATGTTGCATGTATTTCGGCGTACTACTGGTGGAGTTGCCGAGGGCGCAGAACACATGTTATAAATGTTGAAAACGGCTTTGGTTTTAAACATACTTATGGTTTTACATACGTGCGTACAAATAAGAAACAATATATTTTACGGATTTTCATAGTTATTATATTTGCAGTTGTTTATTTGATCAGTTTATTATTTGTGCTTTTATTTAAAATTTCTTTACCATCGGCTTGGTAAACTAGCTATTTATTAGTTGCCTTTTCTGTGTTATAATGTGCTTATAAAGGATAGTAACTCCACGCCTGGCTCAGATGGGGCCAGAATGGGTACTCCTTAGCCCTAGAGATGGGACTATGAAATTAGAGGGATCTTGCGAGAGAGTGGCCGTGAATGAGAACGGCTTCGCTTTTTACAGTAGAGATTTCTTCATAATTAATTTGATGCTTTCTATAGCTGATTCCGATAACCCACTCATATGAGGAGCTGCAATAAGAGAGATCTTTAGCTGTTTGTAAGAGAAGGTACGTCACTGTACCGCATTAGGAGTATGGTGATCTCATAACTTGCTTTTGAGATTTTATTTATTTGAAAATTTAAGCCTCTGTGGGGCAATATTGTATGAAGAGCCGATTTCTTTTTTTTTTTGTTTTTTTTTTTTTTTACTTTTTGAGACACTTTTGTTATATTTTCTGTTTAAGTACGTATACACTAATTTGACGTTTAGTACCGCGCCACCTGGTTTGAAAATTTTTAAACAGGATTTTTGTATCATTATTGGCGAAAGCCATCCTGCGGGGGCGAAAGGTTACGAACCTTGCTTTTTCTACCTTTATGTGGGGTATTGGAAAATTGTGGCTCTATTGGTTGTTGTACGACGTACCGGCCATTATTTGATCGAGTAGTTGTGGCTTTAGAGAAGTCTTCACAATACTGATCTTTCTGAGTTTTGTTTGTTATAGGGGGAAGTTTCCTTAACATTCGAAATTCCCTTAATTGTGAATTAAGGTATCTGTTTCTATTATACTCAACTTTAGTTGGCATGGTGGTAACTAGTTCTGTGACTAGTCCACTTTGTGTTTCGCTGTGCAGCGTTTGAACTTTTTGTGCCTTTGAGCAACATGGTGTCTCTTGGCAATTTTTACAGGTTTGGATTTCGGGATTTGCTTTTGCAATTAAACCCGTGTTTTTTTTTTGTATGCGCCCTTTTTTGGTGTGATAGGGGATATGTGCTATAATGAAGCACTGTATGGTGTCTTTTATGACAATATAAGCATTTAAATTTGCTTTTGCAATTTGTATATGTATGCACAGGTGACAGGCAATTTCTGCAAAGTCTTTTTGACCTGACAAAATTATTTCGTTCGTTAACTTTTAAGCTTTTAAACTTCTCGCAAGATATAAGTTTATGCCCTCTTTTGCATAGTTCGCATGACGTTTGTTTTCTTTGTTCTGATGTGAACGTTAGCGTGTTGTAAAAGCTTTTGTTTAAATTTTTATTGCTTCTAGCTTGGGGTCTATTTAAGCTTCCATTTTGGTCGTATTTAGTGTTCTTACTTTTGATTATTTTTTCTTCTAACCTTTCCGCAACTTCATATTGGGTGGTGAGAAAATCTTTCATTTTTGCCACGTTGGGCACTTTTTTCGTGATGAGAGCGATTGCTCCCATAGAAGTAACGAGTTTTCTGGTAATGCTGCGGTGCATATGTTTACCAGAATAGGGTCCCAGCTTTCTGTGGGGATATTCAGTGTCGATAGAACCGACAAACAATTAGAAACAGTGGATTCTAGTTTGATGAATTCTGCACTTGTTTCTTTCTTAATTTTTGGCAAATTCATTAGTGTCGTTACTTGTTTATCGACGAGTATTCTGTCGTTTTCGTATCTAGCTTTTAGAGCTTCCCAAGCCAAATTGAAATTATCGTCATTAAGAGCGAACTGTTTTACTATGACGCCTGCTTGACCCTTTGTTTTGTATCTGAGGTGATACAATTTTTGCGCTTGTGATAATTGAGTATGGTTGATGTAAACGGCTGTGAATATGTCCCGGAAGGACGGCCATTCTTCATAACCTCCGTAAAATGTTTCTGTGTCACATGCGGGCACCTCGAGTTGGATGCCTGAACTTGCCTCTTGATATTGTTGCATTTGTGGCAGCTCTACTCTACTGTGGGGAGTAGGTGCAATTGCTTTTATTAGCTTTAATTGATCGGAGATCATAGCTTTCTTTTCTTCATATTGGTCTAAGCAGTTTTCGTATATTGCGGTAGCAGATAATTTAAAATTTTGTGGTAGATCTGAATCGTTAGAATCTACAATGGCGTCATGAGCCGTTTGGAAGCGAGTCCAAAAATTTTTAAGATTTTGGCCTTTTACTTCTAATAACGATTCGGAGTTTTCCTGAATCGGTGAGGAGGAGGCAAATCTAGTGCAGTACCTTAGTAAACTGTCACTTTGTGAAATAAATTTTACAACCTGTTTTAAGCGTGTGGCTCCAGATGTGTTTTGATTTGTGTTGTCATTAACCATCTTTGTAAAATAATATTATTTATTTATATTTTATTTCGAAAATATATTTGAATAGTTAATTTCTATTAAAAACCGCACTTTTTTATTAATTAAAATATTTTATGTCCGAATGATTTGTATTTAGGTACACCTAATACTCGGATTTGTTTATACATATGTACGTACAGTTGCGGTCAAAATAATAGTAGTGCTACTACTGCACAGAGTTAAATGTTTTTTTTTTTCGCGTTTTCTTCTTAGCCCTTTATTCTCCTTAATATAATGTTTTATAGACAGAGTTCAATAAAAAAGTGCCGTTATAACTGTATACGTTAGCACGTGGAATCGTTATTTCATTTACTTTCAAATGTGTTGGCTATTGAGTCGGTCAAAATAATAGTAGTGCAAGGAGTGAGCTTCGAAAAATTCATAAAAATATTTATTTGTGTCCAAGATTTACAAAAAGGTAAGTAATGCATTTTTGATGTATTTTCATAAGTTTTTGTGATAATCTGATAAAGATCGTTCAGCTATGGGACGAGGAAAGCACTGCACCGCTGAACAGCGCAACCTTATCAAAAACTAATTTCAAACGGGAAAACTTACAAAGAAGTTTTAGAAATTATCGGCTGTTCACCGACAATGATTTCAAACGCGTTAAAATATAAATCCCAACCTGAAACACGTGGACGGTCACCAGCAATGACCGCTAAATTAGTCAATCGTGTGGTTAGATACTGAAAAGTAATCCTTTCGCACCTGCAACTGATATCAAGAGTGACTTGCAGCTGGAAGCAAGCGTGGAAACTATCCGTAGACGTTTGCCGGGAACAGGACTTAGC
Source organism: Bactrocera tryoni (assembly GCF_016617805.1). Taxonomy (NCBI): domain Eukaryota; kingdom Metazoa; phylum Arthropoda; class Insecta; order Diptera; family Tephritidae; genus Bactrocera; species Bactrocera tryoni. The sequence continues at coordinate 26,440 of NW_024396035.1, forward strand.
AGCTCATAGCCCAAGAAAAGTGCCATTACTGACTAAGAAGCATGTAGCGCAAAGGCTTAAGTTTGCGAACGATCACTTGGAATGGCCCCTTAAGAAATGGAGAAATATTTTGTGGACAGATGAATTCAAAATCGTGTTGCATGGTGCAAGAGGATCTCGCCAATATGTCAGACGACCCGCTAGTTCCGAATACAACCCGAAACACACAACTAAAACTATTAAACATGGAGGGTCAAGTATTATGATTTGGGCATGTTTTTCATTTTATGGTGTTGGACCGATATACTGGATAAAAGAAATCATGGATCGTACTGTGTATGTTCGAATTATGGAGGATATCATGCTCCCTTTTGCTAGCGAAGAAATGCCATTACTTTGGGTCTTCCAGCAGGACAATGACCCAAAGCACACAAGCAAGTTGGCGCAGCACTGGTTTCAGAGGAACAGGGTTGAGGTCATGAAATGGCCTGCACAGTCTCAATCCAATAGAGAATTTGTGGTGCGATGTGCAAAAGGCAGTTTCTGTTGCTAATCCAACAAATAATAATCAGCTTTGGGAAACAGTAGAGCGGGCATGGGAAATCGATACCAAAGGAATGATGTGAACATCTCGTTAATCCAATGCATCGCCGATGTGTAGCTGTAATATCGAACAAAGGATAGGCAACTAAATACTAATTATTTTATAATTAATTTTCTTATTATTTTCAATTTAAATCAGATGAAAAGAAGAACTAATTGAAATATATTTTAGTTAAATAAAATCACACTACTATTTTTTTGACCGTCCATATGCATAAGGTCGTATGAAATAAATTTTTTATAACCTTGTAATGAATTTTTTCCTCAGTTTTGTTTTATGATTTTATTGTTAAGAGTGGTTGTTCCTTAAAATAAAAAAAACGAAAGTATTTAAATGAAAACATTCTAATTCTTCTTCATTTCTTTTTCAATGTGTGGGCACTACTATTATTTTGACCGCAGCTGTATGTATGTACTTATATTTTGTGCAATTGAGATTCGTTGAAGAGATCAATTGCTTTTTGTACGCAATCCTGCTTGTTTTTGTTTGCCAAAGAACAAGAGGTATTGCCGGATAATTGAAATGTGGACTTTGTAAATGTAACTATGTATATACGAATATGCATACATATATATGTTGAATAATTTATTTATTTTAAGCTGGGTTTTTTTGTTAGATTTTACTAAATTATGTATTTACATATTTGTTTTAACAATTTGTTGTATTGTTAATTTTCCCACATCATTTTTGACCCAATGTATGTATGTAGGGTATAGCATAAGCAGATTATATGCAGTATGTTTATATTCTTTCGCAATAGAGAGAGGACGCGAAAACGAAATAGAAAAAAGTTGTATTTTCGTTGTCCTCTTATGTATGTAATTTAATATATATGTAAATATAGCATTAACACTTGTTAGCTAAGTAAGTGAAATATATGTATATATGTATGTTTACGTTTTATGTATATACATATGTATGTTTGTATTTTTTTCTTCGCATTTGAGTTGATATTTGGATTTATGCAATCCTGCTTATTGTTGTTGTTAAACAAAAGGGGTATTGTTGGGAAAATTTCTTTTTTGGAATATCGCCGAGTTTATGTACTTGATTTAACTGTTTTTAATAATGCGGCAATTAAAAACATGAATTATAACAGTTTGGGTACTGATTTTTTGTTAGGTTTTTAAATAGGAAAAACTGTAACTTGAAACATACATATGTACATATTTATGTGCATTAAATAAAAAGTGAAATTGATACGCTCACTTTGATTTAGGAATAACGTATGAATGTGCTATGTGCATGCCCCTTTTTATCGCCAATCCTCCTCTCTTGTTTCAGCTCTTGAAGATGTTGTTGCTTGTGGTTTTATTTTTTAAATTCGCGCCCGTTTTGTTATTGGAATTATGTATTGATTATTTAAGGGTTTCGCGCCCGGCTTGTGTGTTGTTTGTTTTACTGATCGCGCGCGTTTGTTTGTGTTTTTTTTTTGTTTGTGTTGTTGTTTTGGTGCTTTAATTTTTCCCGCCAGATGTATGTTTTTTGTGTTTGTAAAGTTTTGTATATCTTGTTTCTGTGAGTTGATGTTTTATCACCGCAGTTTTTGTTTCTTCATGTAGGCATATTTTTTTTTGTTTGCCGAGTCACCACACTTGATTTCACCGTGTTTGGTTTTGTTTTTTTTTTTTTTAACTGCTTGGTAGCTTAGTTTTTTAAATGCACCTTCTACTATTTTCGTTTTTGTTTATTATGTATATATAAGTATATGGATATGTTGTTTATTTTTTTTGGCTGGGTCACTGCACTGTTTTGTTTTATATATGTAAGTATAAAAATTTAAAATTTTCTCCCGCAGTTTTCCACCTAATGTATATAGTATATACATATGTATGTAGGTGTATACGTATGTTTTTTTTTTCGGGACACTGCACTTTTGTTTTTTAGCTTTTTTTTGTTTGTTTTATATTTTTTGTTTTTTGTTCGCCACTGCACTTCACTGCACTGCACTGAATATTGCTTTATTTTATTTTTTGTGGTTCGTCTTGTGGCTGTTAATTTATAGTGCCTGTCTTTTAGGCTCGAAGGACCATAAATAAAAAGATACAAAATTTATAAGAACACACGCTCTTAAATAAAAATATATTTTGTTTTTTTTATTTGACGATATAAATAAAGGAAGTTATAAATTTTAATATCAAAATGTTTTAACTTTTAATTTTAATAAAATTAAAGGCCAGCAAGCGGGGCGGCGATTGACGATATAGTTTCCGCACCTCGATGTCTCAATATAGAATCGCGGTAGAGAAGCGTAGGTGCCGACCCGGCGCAGTGCTTAAGCGAATGTAAAAGTGCGGCTTGTATATGGTCGAAGGTTGATAGCGAATGTGTCGTAAATAATAGCGATGATCCGATCCTTTTGACATTTGCTGTGGTGAAATCCGATATGTCTCCAGTTGTGGTGTATTGGTGTTGCGTCTAGCTAGGGTGCGCCAGTTTTTCCCGGGTAGAGTGGGCAGAGGCTTAACTCATTTAAACATCCTGGGCCCCCTAGGCGAATATTTTGCCTAGTATTACATATATATTGTTGCCTGTATTTCGGCGTACTGCTGGTAGAGTAGCCGAGGGCGCAGAACACATGTTATAAATGTTGAAAACGGCTTTGGTTTTAAACAAACTTATGCTTTTACGTGCGTACAAATAAGAAACTATATTTTACGGATTTTCATAGTTATTATATTTGCGGTTGTTTCTTTGATCGGTTTATTATTTGTGCTTTTATTTAAAATTTCTTTACCATCGGCTTGGTAAACTAGCTATTTATTAGTTGCCTTTTCTGTGTTATAGTGTGCTTGTAAAGGATAGTAACTCCACGCCAGAATGGGTGGAGTTATGGCTGTGAAATTAGAGAGATCTTGCGAGAGAGTGGCCGTGAATGGAGAACGGCTTCGATTTTATCAGTAGAGATTTCTTCATACTTAATTTGATGCTTTCTATAGTTGATTCCTATAACCCAATTCATATGAGGAGCTGCAATAAGAGAGATCTTTAGCTGTTTGTAAGAGAAGGTACGTCACTGTACCCTCTGCATTAGGGAGTATGGTGATCTCATAACTTGCTTTTGAGATTTTATTTATTTGAAAATTTAAGCCTCTGTGGGGCAATATTGTATGAAGAGCCGATTTCTTTTTTTTGTTTTTTTTTTTTACTTTTTGAGACACTTTTGTTATATTTTCTGTTTAAGTAAGTATACACTAATTTGACGTTTAGTACCGCGCCACCTAGTTTGAAAATTTTTAAACAGGATTTTTGTATCATTATTGAAAGAAAGCCATCCTGCAGGGGCGAAAGGTTACGAACCTTGCTTTTGTAACTCTTTATGTGGGGTATTGGAAAATTGTGGCTCTATTGGTTGTTGTACGACGTACTGGCGCCATTATTTGAACGAGTAGTTGTGGCTTTAGAGAAGTCTTCACAATACTGATCTTCCTGAGTTTTGTTTGTTATAGGGGGAAGTTTCTTTAACATTCGAAATTCCCTTAATTGTGAATTAAGGTATCTGTTTCTATTATACTCAACTTTAGTTGGCATGGTGGTAACTAGTTCTGTGACTAGTCCACTTTGTGTTTCGCTGTGCAGCGTTTGAACTTTTTGTGCCTTTGAGCAACATGGTGTCTCTTGGCAATTTTTACAGGTTTGGATTTCGGGATTTGCTTTTGCAATTAAACCCGTGTTTTTTTTTTTGTATGCGCCCTTTTTTGGTGTGATAGGGGATATGTGCTATAATGAAGCACTGTATGGTGTCTTTTATGACAATATAAGCATTTAAATTTGCTTTTGCAATTTGTATATGTATGCACAGGTGACAGGCAATTTGTGCAAAGTCTTTTTGACCTGACAAAATTATTTCGTTCGTTAACTTTAAAGATTTCAGTTTATGCCCTCTTTTACATAGTTCGCATGACGTTTGTTTTCTTTGTTCTGATGTGAACGTTTGCGTGTTGTAAAAGCTTTTGTTTAAATTTTTATTGCTTCTAGTTTGGGGTCTATTTAAGCTTCCATTTTGGTCGTATTTAGTGTTCTTACTTTTGATTATTTTTTCTTCTAACCTTTCCGCAATTTCATATTGGGTGGTGAGAAAATCTTTCATTTGTTGCCACGTTGGGCACTTTTTTCGTGATGAGAGCGATTGCTCCCATAGAAGTAACGAGTTTTCTGGTAATGCTGCGGTGCATATGTTTACCAGAATAGGGTCCCAGCTGTCTGTGGAGATATTTAGTGTCGATAGAATCGACAAACAATTTGAAACAGTGGATTCTAGTTTGTTGAATTCTATACTGGTTTCTTTTTTAATTTTTGACAAGTTCATTAGTGTTGTTACTTGTTTATCGACCAGTATTCTTTTGTTTTCGTATCTAGCTTTTAGAGCTTCCGAAACCGAATTGAGATTGTTGTCATTTAATGCGAACTGTTTTACTATGACGCCTGCTTAACCTTTTACTTTGGATCGGAGGTAATACAATTTTTGCGCTTGTGTTAATTTTGGATGGTTGATGTAAACGGCTGTAAACATGTCCCGGAAGGACGACCATTCTTCATAACCTCCATAAAATGTTTCTGTGTCACATACGGGCACCTCGAGTTGGATGCCTGAACTTGCCTCTTGATATTGTTGCATTTGTGGCAGCTCTAATCTACTGTGGGGAGTAGGTGCAATTGCTTTAATGAGCTTTAGTTGATCGGAGATCATAGCTTTTGTTTCTTCGTACTGGTCCAAGCAGTTTTCGTATATTGCGGTAGCAGATAATTTAAAATTTTGTGGTAGATCTGAATCGTTAGAATCTACAATGGCGTCATGAGCCGTTTGGAAGCGAGTCCAAAAATTTTTAAGATTTTGGCCTTTTACTTCTAATAACGATTCGGAGTTTTCCTGAATCGGTGAGGAGGCAAATCTAGTGCAGTACCTTAGTAAACTGTCACTTTGTGAAATAAATTTTACAACCTGTTTTAAGCGTGTGGCTCCAGATGTGTTTTGATTTGTGTTGTCATTAACCATCTTTGTAAAATAATATTATTTATTTATATTTTATTTCGAAAATATATTTGAATAGTTAATTTCTATTAAAAACCGCACTTTTTATTAATTAAAATATTTTATGTCCGAATGATTTGTATTTAGGTACACCCTAATACTCGGATTTGTTTATACATATGTACGTACAGTTGCGGTCAAAATAATAGTAGTGCTACTACTGCACAGAGTTAAATGTTTCTTTTTTTTCGCGTTTTCTTCTTAGCCCTTTATTCTCCTTAATATAATGTTTTATAGACAGAGTTCAATAAAAAAAGTGCCGTTATAACTATATATATATGTATATATATACGTTAGCACGTGGAGTCGTTATTTCATTTACTTTCAAATGTGTTGGCTATTGAGTCGGTCAAAATAATAGTAGTGCAAGGAGTGAGCTTCCGAAAAATTCATAAAAAATATTTATTTGTGTCCAAGATTTACAAAAAGGTAAGTAATGCATTTTTTGATGTATTTTCATAAGTTTTTGTGATAATCTGATAAAGATCGTTCAGCTATGGGACGAGGAAAGCACTGCACCGCTGAACAGCGCAACCTTATCAAAAAACTAATTTCAAACGGGAAAACTTACAAAGAAGTTGAAGAAATTATCGGCTGTTCACCGACAATGATTTCAAACGCGTTAAAATATAAATCACAACCTGAAACACGTGGACGGCCACCCGCAATGACCGCTAAATTAGTCAATCGTGTGGTTAGATACTCGAAAAGTAATCCTTTCGCACCTGCAACTGATATCAAGAGTGACTTGCAGCTGGAAGCAAGCGTGGAAACTATCCGTAGACGTTTGCGGGAACAGGACTTAGCAGCTCATAGCCCAAGAAAGGTGCCATTACTGACTAAGAAGCATGTAGCGCAAAGGCTTAAGTTTGCGAACGATCACTTGGAATGGCCCCTTAAGAAATGGAGAAATATTTTGTGGACAGATGAATCCAAAATCGTGTTGCATGGTGCAAGAGAATCTCGCCAATATGTCAGACGACCCGCTAGTTCCGAATACAACCCGAAATACACAACTAAAACTATTAAACATGGAGGGTCAAGTATTATGATTTGGGCATGTTTTTCATTTTATGGTGTTGGACCGATATACTGGGTAAAAGAAATCATGGATCGTACTGTGTATGTTCGAATTATGGAGGATATCATGCTCCCTTTTGCTAGCGAAGAAATGCCATTACTTTGGGTCTTCCAGCAGGACAATGACCCAAAGCACACAAGCAAGTTGGCGCAGCACTGGTTTCAGAGGAACAGGGTTGAGGTCATGAAATGGCCTGCACAGTCTCAATCCAATAGAGAATTTGTGGTGCGATGTGCAAAAGGCAGTTTCTGTTGCTAATCCAACAAATAATAATCAGCTTTGGGAAACAGTAGAGCGGGCATGGAAATCGATACCAAAGGAATGATGTGAACATCTCGTTAATTCAATGCATCGCCGATGTGTAGCTGTAATATCGAACAAAGGATAGGCAACTAAATACTAATTATTTTATAATTAATTTTCTTATTATTTTCAATTTAAATCAGATGAAAAGAAGAACTAATTGAAATATATTTTAGTTAAATAAAATCACACTACTATTTTTTTGACCGTCCATATGCATAAGGTCGTATGAAATAAATTTTTTATAACCTTGTAATGAATTTTTTCCTAAGTTTTGTTTTATGATTTTATTGTTAAGAGTGGTTGTTCCTTAAAATAAAAAAAACGAAAGTATTTAAATGAAAACATTCTAATTCTTCTTCATTTCTTTTTCAATGTGTGGGCACTACTATTATTTTGACCGCAGCTGTATGTATGTACTTATATTTTGTGCAATTGAGAGCTCGTTGAAGAGATCAATTCGCTTTTTGTACGCAATCCTGCTTGTTTTTGTTTGCCAAAGAACAAGAGGTATTGCCGGATAATTGAAAATGTGGACTTTGTAAATGTAACTATGTATATACGAATATGCATACATATATATGTTGAATAATTTATTTATTTTAAGCTGGGTTTTTTTGTTAGATTTTAATAAATTATGTATTTACATATTTGTTTTAACAATTTGTTGTATTGTTAATTTTCCCACATCATTTTTGACCCAATGTATGTATGTAGGGTATAGCATAAGCAGATTATATGCAGTATGTTTATATTCTTTCGCAATAGAGAGAGGACGCGAAAACGGAATAGAAAAAAGTTGTATTTTCGTTGTCCTCTTATGTATGTAATTTAATATATATGTAAATATAGCATTAACACTTGTTAGCTAAGTAAGTGAAATATATGTGTATATATGTATGTTTACGTTTTATGTATATACATATGTATGTTTGTATTTTTTTTCTCTTCGCATTTGAGTTGATATTTGGATTTATGCAATCCTGCTTATTGTTGTTGTTAAACAAAAGGGGTATTGCTGGGAAAATTTCTTTTTGGAATATCAAGCCGAGTTTATGTACTTGATTTAACTGTTTTTAATAATGCGGCAATTAAAAACATGAATTATAACAGTTTGGGTACTGATTTTTTGTTAGGTTTTTAAATAGGAAAAACCGTAACTTGAAACATACATATGTACATATTTATGTGCATTAAATAAAAAGTGAAATTGATACGCTCACTTTGATTTAGGAATAACGTATGTATGTGCATGCCCCTTTTTATCGTCAATTCTCCTCTCTTGTTTCAGCTCTTGAAGGGGTTGTTGCTTGTGGTTTTATTTTTTTAATTCGCGCCCGTTTTGTTATTGGAATTATGTATTGATTATTTAAGGGTTTCGCGCCCGGCTTGTGTGTTGTTTGTTTTACTGATCGCGCGCGTTTGTTTGGTTTTTTTTTTTTTTTTGGTTGTGTTATTGTTTTGGTGCTTTAATTTTTCGCGCCCGATGTATGTTTTTGTGTTTGTAAAGTTTGTATATCTAGTTTCTGTGGAGTTAATGTTTTATCACCGCAGTTTTTGTTTCTTCATGTAGGTATTATTTTTTTTGTTTGTGGAGTCACCACATCTCTGATTTCACCGTGTTTGATTTTGTTTTTTTTTTAACTGCTTGGTAGCTTAGTTTTTAAAATGCACCTTCTGCTATTTACCTTTTTGTTTATTATGTATAAGTAAGTACATATGGTATGTTGTTTATTTTTGTGGCTGGTCACTGCACTGTTTTGTTTTATATATGGGCATAAAAAATTTTAAAATTTTCTCCCGCAGTTTTCACAAAATGTATATATAGTATATATGTAATTGTATCGGTATGTTTTTTTTTTTTGTTTGGGACACTGCACTTTTTCTTTTTAAGCTTTTTTCTTTGTTTTATATTTTTTTTTAATTTTCACTTCTACCGCACTGCACTGGATTATGTTTTATTTTAATTTTTGTGGTTCGTTTTATGGCTGTTAATTTAAGGTGCCTGTCTTTTAGGCTCGAAGGACCATAACAAAAAGATACAAAATTTATAAGAACACACGCCTAAATAAAAATATATTTTATTTTTTTATTTGACGATATAAATAAAGGAAGTTATAAATTCCCATTATCAAAATACTTTAACTTTAATTTTAATAAAATTAAAGGCCAGCAAGCGGGCGGCGATTGACGATAGTAGTTTCCGCACCTCGATGTCTCAATATAGAATCGCGGTAGAGAAGCGTAGGTGTCGACCCGGCGCAGTGCTGCTGAATGTAAGCGCGGCTTGTATATGGTCGAAGGCTCGATAGCGAAAGTGTCGGGTCAATAGCGATGATCCGATCCTTTGACATTTGCTGTGGTGAAATCCGATATGTCTCCAGGTGGGTTATTGGTGTTGTGCCCAGCTAGGTGTCAGTTTTCCCGGGTAGATGCGGGCAGAGGCTTAACTCATTTAAACATCCTGGGCCCCAGCGAATAAATATTTTGCCTAGTATTACGTATATGTTGTTAGCCTGTATTTCGGCGCGTACTGCTGGTAGAGCAGCCGAGGGCGCAGGAGACACATGTTATAAATGTCATTGAAAACGGCTTTGGTTTTGAACCAACTTTATGCCTTTTACGTACGTACAAATAAGAAACTATATTTTACGGATTTTCATAGTTATTATATTTGCGGTTGTTTGCTTTTGATCGGTTTATTATTTGTGCTTTTATTTAAAATTTCTTTACCATCGGCTTGAGTAAACTAGCTATTTATTAGTTACCTTTTCTGTGTTCGCCAGTAGCAGCATGTAAAGGATAAGTAACTCACGCCTACCAGGCTCAGATCTTGGCCAGAATAGGGACTCCGCCAGCCCTGGAGTTGGGACTATGAAATTTCACTTTATGTGGGGAAGAGTGGCCGTGAATAAGGGAACAGCTTCGCTTTTATCAGTAGAGGATTTCTTCATAGATTAGATTTGATGCTTTCTATAGCTTCCAGTTCCTGCATAACCCACCTCATATGAGGAGCTGCAATAAGAGATCTTTAGCTGTTTGTAAGAGGAAGGTACGTCACTGTACCGCATTAAGGAATTATGGTGATCTCCATAACTTGCTTTTTTGAGATTTTATTTATTTGAAAATTTAAGCCTCTGTAACGTATTGTATGAAGAGCCGATTCTTTTTTTTGTTTTTTTTTACTTTTTTGAGACACTTTTGTTATATTTTCTGTTTAAGTATCGTATACACTAATTTGACGTTTAGTACCAAGCGCCACCTAGTTTGAAGATTTTAAAACAGGATTTTGTATCATTATTGGCGATATAGCCATCCTGCGGGGGCGAAAGGACCACGAACCTTGCTTTTTCTACCTTTATGTAGGGTATTGGAAAATTCAGGTTCTATTAGTTTGTTGTACGACGTACCGGTTATTATTTGATCAATTAGTTGTGGCTTTAGAGAAGTCTTCACAATACTAGTCTTCCTGAGTTTTGTTTGTTATGGTAGGAGAAGTTTCCTTTAACATGTTCAGAAATTCCCCTTAATTGTATGAATTAAGGTATCTGTTTCATTATTCTCAACTTTAGTTGGCATACGGTAGTAACTAGTTCTAGTGACTAGTCCACTTTTTGTGTTTCGGGTTGTGCAGCGTTTGAACTTTTTGTGCCTTTGAGGCAACTTGCATGGTGTCTCTTAGCGAATTTTACAGGTTTAGATTTCAGGATTTGCTTTTGCAATTAAACCCGTGTTTTTTTTTGTATGCGCCCTTTTTGTGTGATAGGGGATATGTGCTATAATGGAAAGGCACTGTATGGGTGTCTTTTATGACAATGCTAAGTATTTAACCTTTATAATGCTCGGTAGTCGACATTTGTAGCATTTTTGCAGAAAAAGTTAAATAAAAAAAAATTTTCATAACAACATGGTCCGAAATTTTTAGTAGCTTCCTAAAAATCAGTTCTAAGCAGATTTGGCCACTAACACGTAAAAAAAAGAATTTACAGCACCCCCCAGACCCTACTTTTCAAAATGACCATCTCCTGGCGGTTAGTCTACAAATGTAGACACCATATAAAATGTATGAAAATTCAAATCACTCTTCCACTCAACTCTAATTTTTGAATGCGATTTTTGTATAAGTAGGCTGTGCTTGCGTTACTGACTTTTTAGCGTATTTCGCAATAGCATTAATTGTTTTTGCAGTGATTTATATTCAATTTTCATATTGTGGTGATCAGTTTTGCATTGCTTCTCAAGCATTTCTTGGTGCATAATAATTTTAAATATTTGGAAAAACAACAATAAATATGTCTGAACATGCCTCAAAGAAGGGTACGAAGAGCTTCAAAACCATTGTTACTACTAACAAAACCTCAACGGAAAGAAGAGAATATGGAATAAAGTGACAATTGTTGAATTGAGAGCATTCATTGGGCTCTAATTTTTGGTAGGTGTTAATAAGTCTAACGATGAAGACATTGATTTATTGTGGACTACTGAAGCAGTTTGTTACTACCGTGCTGTAATGCCGAAATCTCGGTTCAAGGAAATTTTGCGGTTCATTCGGTTTGATAATGAGCGTACTAGAGCTGCTCGACTAGCAAACGATAAGGGTGCTCCAATTTCTGCATTATGGGCTCTAATGAACAACAATCTTCGCCGCTACTGTCAACCATCAGGAGAGGTAACAGTTGACGAACAACTATTTGCATATCGCGGAAGAACTAGGTTAACGCAGTACATACTATCAAACCCTGCAAAGTATGGCATAAAAGTCTGGTTCGCATGCGATGCAAAGTATTTCTATCTTTTCAACTGCGAGATTTACACAGGAAAGGAACCGAATCCTAGTCGTGCAACTAATGTAGGAGAGAATGTCGTGCAAAGACTGGTTTACCCTTGGCAAAACACCGGAAGAACCATAATTTGTTATAACTTTTTTACTTCATTGAATCTGGCTAGGCATTTGCTGTCAAAAGGGCTCTCTCTTCTTGGTACTGTTCGTCAAAACAAAACATTTGTGCCAAATGAAATGAAAGCAGACCGCAACCAAGCAGAACAGTCAACAATTTTTGACTTTCTCGACGCAAAATTTGCGTTGGTATCTTACGTGCCAAAAAAGGGAAAAGCTGTTATACTCTTTTACAGTACGCCCTTGACAAATGCTATTGTACCTGAGAAGAAAAACAAGCCACAGTATATCCTTGACTACAACGCTGCCAAAGGGGGCGTCGATGCAATGGACAAAATGCTTTCTGCATATTCCACTAAACGGAAAACTTTGCGTTGGCCTTTAGCAATGTTTTTTAGCATGCTAGATATATGCGCTCTAGCCGGATTCATTATATATTCGGAAAACAACGACCATATCCAACAAACAGACAACCGACGAAAGTTCCTGCGATGCCTTGCAAAACAGCTTTTCATGCCAGCAATTGAACAGCGCTCTGAAAATCCAAGGGTAATAGGCCATGCTCCAAAACGCCTTGCTATTGAAATGGCACTCGGTAGTTCTCCTGTTTCCGGCACTATTGCGAATCACTTGCCTGATATTTCTAACGACTTTCAACCTATGCACCCTGTTCGTTGTCAAAATTGTGAAGCTGGAAAGCGTAAAACCACACGCAAGATTTGCAGTTGGTGTAAAAACCTGTATGTGATACACATGCCACAACATATACTTTGGGTAAATGTTGTACGATGAATGATATTTAAACATTTTAAACTTAACTATGTATCTAAAAATCATACATTACATAATAAATATGCATTCAAGTATAAGACTCTTCGTGCCAGTGTTTTTTTCATATGTTGATATATCCATAGTTTTCCATACAAATACATATTTGCTACAAATGTAGACTTCTGACCGCCAACGTAAGTTTACAATCCCGAGCACATAAAAGGTTAAATTTGCTTTTGCAATTTGTATATGTATGCACAGGTGACAGGCAATTTCTGCAAAGTCTTTTGACCTGACAAAATTATTTCGTTCGTTAACTTTAAGCTTTTAAACTTCTCGCAAGATATAAGTTTATGCCCTCTTTGCATAGTTCGCATGACGTTTGTTTTTCTTTGTTCTGATGTGAACGTTAGCGTGTTGTAAAAGCTTTTGTTTAAATTTTTATTGCTTCTAGCTTGGGGTCTATTTAAGCTTCCATTTTGGTCGTATTTAGTGTTCTTACTTTTGATTATTTTTTCTTCTAACCTTTCCGCAATTTCATATTGGGTGGTGAGAAAATCGTTCATTTGTTGCCACGTTGGGTACTTTTTTCGTGATGAGGGCGATTGCTCCCATAGAAGTAACGAGTTTTCTGGTAATGCTGCGGTGCATATGTTTACCAGAATAGGGTCCCAGCTGTCTGTTTGGATATTCAGTGTCGATAGAACCGACAAACAATTAGAAAACAGTGGATTCTAGCTTGATGAATTCTACACTTGTTTCTTTTCTTAATTTTTGGCAAATTCATTAGTGTCGTTACTTGTTTATCGACGAGTATTCTGTCGTTTTCGTATCTAGCTTTTAGAGCTTCCAAGCCAAATTGAAATTATCGTCATTGAGAGCGAACTGTTTTACTATGACGCCTGCTTGACCCTTTGTTTTGTATCTGAGATACAATTTTTGCGCTTGTGATAATTGAGTATGGTTGATGTAAACGGCTGTGAATATGTCCCGGAAGGACGGCCATTCTTCATAACCTCCGTAAAATGTTTCTGTGTCACATGCGGGCACCTCGAGTTGGATGCCTGAACTTGCCTCTTGATATTGTTGCATTTGTGGCAGCTCTTACTCTACTGTGGGGAGTAGGTGCAATTGCTTTTATTAGCTTTAATTGATCGGAGATCATAGCTTTCTTTCTTCATATTGGCTCTAAGCAGTTTTCGTATATTGCGGTAGCAGATAATTTAAAATTTTGTGGTAGATCTGAATCGTCAGAATCTACAATGGCGTCATGAGCCGTTTGGAAGCGAGTCCAAAAATTTTTAAGATTTTGGCTTTTTATTTCTAATAACGATTCAGAGTTCTCATGAATCGGTGAAGAGGCAAATCTAGTGCAGTATCGTAATAAACTGTCACTTTGTGAAATAAATTTTACAACCTGTTTTAAGCGTGTGGCTCCAGATGTGTTTTGATTTGTGTTGTCATTAACCATCTTTGTAAAATAATATTATTTATTTATATTTTATTTCGAAAATATATTTGAATAGTTAATTTCTATTAAAAACCGCACTTTTTTATTAATTAAAATATTTTTATGTCCGAATGATTTGTATTTAGGTAATAACCCTAATACTCGGATTTTGTTTATACATATGTACGTACAGTTGCGGTCAAAATAATAGTGAAAAGCTACTACTGCACAGAGTTAAATGTTTCTTTTTTTTCGCGTTTTCTTCTTAGCCCTTTATTCTCCTTAATATAATGTTTTATAGACAGAGTTCAATAAAAAAAGTGCCGTTATAACTGTATACGTTAGCACGTGGAATCGTTATTTCATTTACTTTCAAATGTGTTGGCTATTGAGTCGGTCAAAAAATAATAGTAGTGCAAGGAGTGAGCTCCGAAAAATTCATAAAAATATTTATTTGTGTCCAAGATTTACAAAAAGGTAAGTAATGCATTTTTTGATGTATTTTCATAAGTTTTTGTGATAATCTGATAAAGATCGTTCAGCTATGGGACGAGGAAAGCACTGCACCGCTGAACAGCGCAACCTTATCAAAAACTAATTTCAAACGGGAAAACTTACAAAGAAGTTTTAGAAATTATCGGCTGTTCACCGACAATGATTTCAAACGCGTTAAAATATAAATCCCAACCTGAAACACGTGGACGGTCACCAGCAATGACCGCTAAATTAGTCAATCGTGTGGTTAGATACTCGAAAAGTAATCCTTTCGCACCTGCAACTGATATCAAGAGTGACTTGCAGCTGGAAGCAAGCGTGGAAACTATCCGTAGACGTTTGCGGGAACAGGACTTAGCAGCTCATAGCCCAAGAAAGGTGCCATTACTGACTAAGAAGCATGTAGCGCAAAGGCTTAAGTTTGCGAACGATCACTTGGAATGGCCCCTTAAGAAATGGAGAAATATTTTGTGGACAGATGAATCCAAAATCGTGTTGCATGGTGCAAGAGAATCTCGCCAATATGTCAGACGACCCGCTAGTTCCGAATACAACCCGAAATACACAACTAAAACTATTAAACATGGAGGGTCAAGTATTATGATTTGGGCATGTTTTTCATTTTATGGTGTTGGACCGATATACTGGGTAAAAGAAATCATGGATCGTACTGTGTATGTTCGAATTATGGAGGATATCATGCTCCCTTTTGCTAGCGAAGAAATGCCATTACTTTGGGTCTTCCAGCAGGACAATGACCCAAAGCACACAAGCAAGTTGGCGCAGCACTGGTTTCAGAGGAACAGGGTTGAGGTCATGAAATGGCCTGCACAGTCTCAATCCAATAGAGAATTTGTGGTGCGATGTGCAAAAGGCAGTTTCTGTTGCTAATCCAACAAATAATAATCAGCTTTGGGAAACAGTAGAGCGGGCATGGGAAATCGATACCAAAGGAATGATGTGAACATCTCGTTAATTCAATGCATCGCCGATGTGTAGCTGTAATATCGAACAAAGGATAGGCAACTAAATACTAATTATTTTTATAATTAATTTTCTTATTATTTTCAATTTAAATCAGATGAAAAGAAGAACTAATTGAAATATATTTTTGTTAAATAAAATCACACTACTATTTTTTTGACCGTCCATATGCATAAGGTCGTATGAAATAAATTTTTTATAACCTTGTAATGAATTTTTTCCTAAGTTTTGTTTTATGATTTTATTGTTAAGAGTGGTTGTTCCTTAAAATAAAAACGAAAGTATTTAAATGAAAACATTCTAATTCTTCTTCATTTCTTTTTCAATGTGTGGGCACTACTATTATTTTGACCGCAGCTGTATGTATGTACTTATATTTTGGCAATTGAGAGCTCGTTGAAGAGATCAATTGCTTTTTGTACGCAATCCTGCTTGTTTTTGTTTGCCAAAGAACAAGAGGTATTGCCGGATAATTGAAAATGTGGACTTTGTAAATGTAACTATGTATATACGAATATGCATACATATATATGTTGAATAATTTATTTATTTTAAGCTGGGTTTTTTTGTTAGATTTTAATAAATTATGTATTTACATATTTGTTTTAACAATTTGTTGTATTGTTAATTTTCCCACATCATTTTTGACCCAATGTATGTATGTAGGGTATAGCATAAGCAGATTATATGCAGTATGTTTATATTCTTTCGCAATAGAGAGAGGACGCGAAAACGGAATAGAAAAAAGTTGTATTTTCGTTGTCCTCTTATGTATGTAATTTAATATATATGTAAATATAGCATTAACACTTGTTAGCTAAGTAAGTGAAATATATGTGTATATATGTATGTTTACGTTTTATGTATATACATATGTATGTTTGTATTTTTTTCTCTTCGCATTTGAGTTGATATTTGGATTTATGCAATCCTGCTTATTGTTGTTGTTAAACAAAAGGGTATTGCTGGGAAAATTTCTTTTTGGAATATCGCCGAGTTTATGTACTTGATTTAACTGTTTTTAATAATGCGGCAATTAAAAACATGAATTATAACAGTTTGGGTACTGATTTTTTGTTAGGTTTTTAAATAGGAAAAACCGTAACTTGAAACATACATATGTACATATTTATGTGCATTAAATAAAAAGTGAAATTGATACGCTCACTTTGATTTAGGAATAACGTATGAATGTGCTATGTGCATGCCCCTTTTTATCGCCAATCCTCCTCTCTTGTTTCAGCTCTTGAAGATGTTGTTGCTTGTGGTTTTATTTTTTAAATTCGCGCCCGTTTTGTTATTGGAATTATGTATTGATTTTTTAAGGGTTTCGCGCCCGGCTTGTGTGTTGTTTGTTTTACTGATCGCGCGCGTTTGTTTGTGTTTTTTTTTGTTTGTGTTGTTGTTTTGGTGCTTTAATTTTTCCCGCCAGATGTATGTTTTTTGTGTTTGTAAAGTTTTGTATATCTAGTTTCTGTGAGTTAATGTTTTATCACCGCAGTTTTTGTTTCTTCATGTAGGCATATTTTTTTTTTTTTTGTTTGCGGAGTCACCACACTTGATTTCACCGTGTTTGATTTTGTTTTTTTTTTTTAACTGCTTGGTAGCTTAGTTTTTAAAATGCACCTTCTGCTATTTACCTTTTTGTTTATTATGTATATAAGTAAGTAAGTATATGGGTATGTTGTTTATTTTTTGTGGCTGGGTCACTGCACTGTTTTGTTTTATATATGTAAGTATAAAAATTTAAAATTTTCTCCCGCAGTTTTCCACCTAATGTATATATAGTATATACATATGTATGTAGGTGTATACGTATGTTTTTTTTTTCGGGACACTGCACTTTTGTTTTTTAGCTTTTTTTTGTTTTTTGTTCGCCACTGCACTTCACTGCACTGCTCTGAATATTGTTTTATTTTATTTTTTGTGGTTCGTCTTGTGGCTGTTAATTTATAGTGCCTGTCTTTTAGGCTCGAAGGACCATAAATAAAAAGATACAAAATTTATAAGAACACACGCTCTTAAATAAAAATATATTTTGTTTTTTTTATTTGACGATATAAATAAAGGAAGTTATAAATTTCAATATCAAAATGTTTTAACTTTTAATTTTAATAAAATTAAAGGCCAGCAAGCGGGGCGGCGATTGACGATATAGTTTCCGCACCTCGATGTCTCAATATAGAATCGCGGTAGAGAAGCGTAGGTGTCGACCCGGCGCAGTGCTTAAGCGAATGTAAAAGTGCGGCTTGTATATGGTCGAAGGTTGATAGCGAAAGTGTCGTAAATAATAGCGATGATCCGATCCTTTTGACATTTGCTGTGGTGAAATCCGATATGTCTCCAGGTGTGGTGTATTGGTGTTGTGTCTAGCTAGGGTGCGCCAGTTTTTCCCGGGTAGAGTGGGCAGAGGCTTAACTCATTTAAACAACTGGTTTCTCTTTGAATTTTAGGCAAGTTCATAAGTATCGTTACTTGCTTGTCAACTAATATTCTGTCATTTTCATATCTTTGTCTTAAAGCTTCCCAAGCTAAATTAAAATTATCGTCATTCAATGCGAACTGCTTGACTATTACGCCTGCTTGACCTTTAGTTTTGTATCGGAGGTGATACAATTTTTGCGCTTGTGATAATTTTGGATGGTTTATGTACACGGCTGTAAACATGTCCCGGAAGGACGGCCATTGTTCATAACCTCCATGAAATATTTCCGTATCACACGCTGGCACTTTGAGATGAATGCCTGAACTTTCCTCTTGGGCTTGCAATTGTGGTAACTCTACTCTACTGTGGGGAGTAGGTAAAATTGACTTAATAAGTCTAATAGTCTGAAGGGGTATTGCTAGAATAATTGTGTGCATGTATATATGTACACGAAGGTAAGTTTAAAAAAGTGAGGAATAATACTTTATTTAGTTAATTATATATATATATATATATGTATATGTATACTGTGGATACATATGTATATATATTATTTACCGTACTGGCTTCTATCGGTACTCGAATTTTCCGCCGATTTAGAGCCTTTGCTAACCGTTTTTTTTTAAACGGGTTGAATTATTATCGGTTCTATGATTTTTACCGTTCGTGCACGTTACATACATATATACATTTAATAATAAAAATCAAAAGTGGACTGGATACACTCACTCTGATTTTGAGGATTTTGGGGGTTAAATTAAGGAGATGTGTGCGTTTCCTTGGTGGTGTTTCTCTCCTACGCCGGCGTTCCGATTTGTATTTTGCTCGTTGTGTGTTGTTTTCTTTTTACTTTTTTTTCCGTTTTTGTTTGCTTGTTTGTATTCATTATTTCATTTGTAATTGGTGTAAGCCGTTTTATATTTATTAAGTTTCGCGTCCGATTTTTTTTTTTGTAGTGTTAGAATTGCTTTGTTGTTTTTGTATTAATTTTTCACTGTATTTGTGCTTTGTGTTTTTTATGCACTTCACTGCTCTGAAGTTTCACTTTTTACGTGTTCAGATTTTCTATTTTATAAATTTATTTTGCCGCTGTGAATCTATTTCACCTCTTTAGTTTAGTGCAATTTTTTACTTTGTTTTTCCTTTTCCTTTATTTCCTTTTGTAAAATTTTTTTTTCTTGTCACTGTACTTAGTCTCGGGTTTTGCTTTCACTTTCATTTTCTCTTTTATATTTCCACTGTGCCGTTCTTTATGGCTCGAAGGACCATGATTGTTTCCCGCACTCACCTTTAATTAGCTCACCACAAATTTTCCGTAAATCACGAAAATTAAACAATGTATTGGTTTCTGCACGCGTGTTCCACTAGGGTTTTATTACACTTCAAAATTCCTAGCCTTTTATAAATAATTCGGAGGACGGTATATACCCCAATAGGGTTTTATTAAATAATTTAAAAATTCAATTTTAATAACAATGTTAGGGTTTCGCGGACGGTATATGCCCAATATGATTTGGTAAAAAAAACGGAAACTTCCAGAAAATTGAAAAAAAAATTTGTAAATCACGGATCTCTGCGGCGTGGGAGATTCGCGAAAAAGTACTGATCGTTGCTGATGTCGACAACCAACTGAACTGCATCTCCTCATCAGTTCCCTTTTTCGCTTTGGTAAGGGGGCGGTGTCATGGTTGTTGGTCGGCGTACTTATGTGTGGGTGTCAATATGTGTTGCTCTCGTGAGTAATGTGGATGGTAAATGGTGATGTGATGAGTGAGGTGAAGGATGCGTGTCAGTGTTGATATGTGGAGTTGAAGTGGTGTGCTAATGTGATGTGTGTGTGGATGCTCGGGGGAGGATGCTCATTTATACAAACAGTTTTTTTCATAGTTTAGTAGCATAAATTTAGTTTACATTTGGAACAAAAACACTGCGTTTAGGAAGCCAAATGGGAAAGTGATCATACTGATTAAAGCGGACATCCGCGACTAGATGTTCTGCTCGTTTCCCCACATTTACTTTCTTTCCAACGGGTGTTGATGGTGTGAAACTTTGCCGACCAGCAGGACGATTGAGTTTGTAAGCGACAAGACTAGCAGCAATTTCTTCACCGAACTCAGGCAATTTTAACTGCTTATCATCTTGTGCTGATAGATTGTTGTTGCAATTTTCAAAATGCATACGTCGATACAAAATATATGCATTTGTCGCAGCCATACATATCTACGAAATGGTAAAGATGCCGTGCCATCGGATTTCGATTGTTTGCGTGGATACAGTAACGACCGATGCTTCAGGTATTTTAGTAAGCGTTGATGATCCTACAAGTATATCATCAATTGAACTTTTATTCAAGGCCATATCGGTGATTTGTATAAATGAATCAGTTGCTTCATTCATTTTTCATATACACGCTGAAATTGCATGTTCATCATCCGAAGTGATTTCATCAGGCATATAATCGCGATCGTCCAATTCATTGTCACTGTTAAAATCACTCTCATCCTCGTCGATTTCAACTGATTCCATTAACTGGAGCAACTCTTCATAACTAAGTTTACTTAGATTAAATTTCCTGCCATTTCTGTATTCCATTTCTTAAAAAAACAAAGATAAAACAAGTAAGGAAGGGCTAAGTTCGGGTGTCACCGAACATTGTATACTCTCGCATCATAAAGTGATAATCGAGATTTCATTATCCGTCATTTACATATTTTTCAAATACCGTATTTGTGTAAAGTTTTATTCCGCTATCATCATTGGTTCCTAATGTAAACTTATATTATACAGAGAAGGCATCAGATGGAATTCAAAATAGCGTTATATTGGAAGAAGGCGTGGTTGTGAACCGATTTCACCCATATTTCGTACATGTCATCAGGGTGTTAAGAAAATATTATATACCGAATTTCATTGAAATCGATATAGTAGTTCCTGAGATATGGTTTTTCTTTATTTATGGGTTGATTGATTGATTGATTCAATATGAGGAATGCACCGCGACCTTTGGTCTATTGTGCCCTCTCCTAACTTACATAGACTCACCTAGCCCCAGCGCAGGTACTCCGGGGTTTCAGGCTCCAAGCCGCAGAACCGGCAGTTAACGCAAGATGATAGGCCCATGTTGTACAGGTGCCTATTCAGCTTGCAGTGGCCGGTATACCATGCGACCAGTAGCCTGAGTTTGTTCCTGGGGAGGTTTATTATAACCTTGAACCTACTCAAATTGTATCCTCCCATTAGCAACTTGGCATGTCTCATACCGCGCGTTTGCCGCCAATGCTCCTCCCTGCCCACTCCTTCTTCCTTGCGAAGTAGCTCCTTTATGGTATGTGGACCTACCCCAATAAAGGGCTCTGGTCCCACCATCTTGGTGGAGGCTGCGGAGTGGGCTAGCTCATCCGCCAGTTCATTACCGGCTATACCTCTGTGACCAGGCACCTAGATTAGGTGTACCTGGTTACGTTCTGCAAGGCTGTTCAGCCTTTCCCTGCACTCCTGCACTAATGACGATTTGATTTCGTAAGAAGAGATCGCTTTTAGCGCCGTTTGACTGTCGCTGAGAATGGCTATTCTCTCATTGCGATAGTTGCGATGGAGGTTTATTTCTATACACCGACTTATGGCAAAGACTTCTGCCTGGAAAATGCTTGGGAACTCTCCCATGGGTATGGAGAGCCTAGTGCGTGGACCCGCGATCCCTGCACCGATTCCCTCCGACATTTTCAAGCCGTCGGTGAACCACCTCAGCGTACTATTCCTCAGCATCAGTTCGACATTGGAATCATTCCACTCGTCTCTGCTGCCGAGGGTGACCTTAAACTTCTTCTTGAAGATAACTGTTTTGGTAGTGCTGTCCTCGAGAGGAGGGCTGATAGTACATCGCCACTTATCTTTTCCATCCTCTGGAACGAGATTACCCTACCTTTGTCCCACCCCTCTGCCGTTATTTGCAGAATTGTGTGATTGGCTACCTGACCAATAACCAAGTGAAGCAGGGTAAGCTCCGTCAGAACCTCCAGTGCTGCCGTTGAACAGGTGCGCATTGCGCCCGTCATGCAGACACAGGCTAGCCGCTGCAGCTTCGATCTGGTTTGGTTTTGTCTTAACCGAAGTCTGCGACGCTATTGAGGCCCAGGCCAACGCGCCGTATGTGATTATTGGTCGCACTATCATGGTGTACAACCACCTGAGGATCCTTGGCTTACAGCCCCAGGACTTGCCCGCCAGCCAGTTGCACACCATTAAAGCTTTTTTTGCCTTGACCAGGGTCAGGTTTACATGCTGCTTCCACCGCAAAGTAGAATCTAGCATCAAACCTAGGTATTTGACACTGCTGGTCATTCCTATCTCTCTGCCCCCAAGGGTAAGATTCCTGAGACTGGGTAAGGACCTGCGTCTCGTAAACGGGACTACGGACGTCTTGGAGGGATTGATGTTCAATTCAACCTCTTTAAACCACATCTTCGCCAAGTTTAGACCTCTTTGTATTAGGTCACAGAGAGTGTCTTCGTATTTGCCCTTTGCTATAATTACAATGTCGTCCGCATACCCTTGGCAGCGGATCCCAGTGTTCGTTAGCAGTACTAACAGGTCGTCTACGACTAGGCTCCATAGCAGGGGTGATAACACACCTCCCTGTGGGCAGCCTCTTGTTGTGCCGAGACGAATCCTCTTATCACCAACTGTGGTATCAGCAACTCTGGTACGCAACACGGCTCCGATCCATCTGCGCACCGGTGCTGCCACATTTCTTTTCTCCAGTGCCTTGGCTACACTTTTATGAGACGTGTTGTCAAAGGCACCTTCGATGTCCAAGAACGTGCAAAGCATCACCTCTCCATGCTCCAGTGAACTCTCTATTCCAGAGGTTATCTGGTACAGAGCAGTATTGGTGGAACTACCCGCAGACCTGTAGGCATGCTGAGCCGCATGCAGGGGTGCTCTCTTCAGCACTGTCGACCTTATTTCATGGTTCACGATCTTCTCCATGGTTTTTAGTAGGAAAGACGTTAGACTGATTGGCCTGAAGGATTTCGCCAATAAGTAGTCTTTCCTACCCAGCTTGGGTATGAAGATCACCTTCGATGTCCTCCATACTTCAGTGATGTACGCCATTGAGAGGCTTTCCCTCAGCAGCCGAATCAGGTGAGGCAGTAAATGCTGCTCCCCCTGTTGTAACAGCGCTGGAAAAATACCATCCCCTCCCGGAGACTTGAATTTCTCAAACGAGGCCATTGCCCACCGGATCGAGTCCGCCGTAAAAAGCTGTTTGGCGATACTCCAATCCTCGCGGGATGGCCTGTGTTCGATCACGGGTAGACACTGGTCTGTCCTCTGCGCTGGTCTTGAATGTCCCATCTCCTCTTTTGATTGCTACTACTGCGTCGTTTGTGCCTCTGGCCGGAGCTTATTGCAGCCGGGCCGCCTCTGGTGTCGAGGTAACATTTTCGCAGAATCTCCTGAAGCTAGCCTGCTTTGCAGACCTTATCTCCTTATTGTATAAAGTGAGATATCTCCTATATTCTTCCCAGACTCCCGTACGTTTCGCTTTGTTGAATAAGCTGCGTACTTTTTTCCGGAGGTCTGCTAGTTTCCTTGACCACCAGGGACTGTTTCGCCTGTGTGGTCACTTGTAGGAGGCAGCTACGATGATAAGCGTTAATGAAAGACTCGTTTAGCTTAGATAGCCTAATCTCCAAGCCTGGGCCTGACACGCTGTTATTGACGGCCATTATAATATTGGTTCGAGGAGGGGTATATCCTCTTCCCCGCCGCCAATCACGCTACCGTCAAATGGGTCTCCTAACCCTTCGAGGAGTTCCTGCGTGGAGGGTAACTCTGCTCACTGACCGCAGGAACTAGCATCAAGGACGTCGATGGTCGCCGCTGGCATTGCCTGTCCAGTCCCGCTTCCACTAGGCTGAGTCGCCACCTCGTCCAGCTACTCCATTGCTCTACAGTCTCTACCTGCTTTTCGACACCCCTGCTTTGTTCAGTTGCAGTCTTTCCTGCTCCCTTGCCTCCAGTGGCTGCAGGCTTGTGGGGCCGCATGAACACCGTGCTAAACCTGTAGTACAGGCGGACGCTAGCTGCCCGGACGTACTTGTACGATTCGTCATCGATATACAGGTGCAAGCTCCTGCGGCGTGATTTGGCCGCTCTTTCGCTTTGCAGCTTGAGCGTACGCGTCCGAGGGCGCTTCATACTGGCACCACTCATACCTTTCCTGTGCGCATCGTCACATCCGCCAGGTTGGCCAGCTTCTGGGAGAGGGCGTTGCCCTCCTCTTCTGCGCCTCCTCCTCCGTCCACTGCGAGCGCTGTCGGGCTCTGCCCGATGTGACTCACCCGAGTCCGACCCGCTACGCCTTCTGGCGGGGGTCTTGGTGGCGCTCGTTACTGCTTCCGCGTCGTCAGGTCCTCTCGCCAGGCGAGCGCCGTTGTATGAGGGCATGTCGTCGTCATCCTCCCTGGCATGCTCCTCAAACAGCGCCCGCTCCTCTGGCGAGAGAGCGTCAAGGAAGCTAAACTTCCACCTAGCTCCTTGACCTCCTTTGCTCGCTGCTGCACCGGTTTCCTTATCGTTGTTCGAGTCCGAGTTCCGTGTTTGTTGCCTTTTTTCCGGGTTAGTTTGTTTTGGGTTATTTGTATTTGTATTCATCATTGCCTTACGACCCTTGGCTCAACAGGGTGAGCTGTCGGGTCTACTATTTTGATGCGGAACTAGAAGGTCCGCCACGCCAGATCCCCTTGACGCAGTAAGGCTACAGTTACTCCCCAATTTGGCCCGGTGTTGGGGAGGCTCCGTTATACTACAGCCGAATTAACGTCCTGGCTGCAAATCATCCAATGGGAACGGGAGTCGCATAACACCCTGGATTAGGAGGTGGTAGCTCTTGGTTGGCGCAAGCATGCGGCACCCGACATCCTGCCTGGGCAGTGCCTGTCGGCACCACCCACACCGGTTGGGGGATGCCGAGTATGCCTTGCGCCTAAGCCCCTGCACCGCGGCAAGGTGCCTACCATTCGCAGAGGCTTATTAATGGCTTAGTTATGACACTTGATAGGTTTTCGGTTGTCGCCATTTTGTGGGCGTGGCAGTGGGTCGATTTGACCCATCTTCGAACTTAACCTTCTTATGGAGCCAAGAAATACGTGTACCAAGTTTCATCATGATATCTCAATTTTTACTCAAGTTACAGCTTGCACGGACGGACGGACAGACAGACATCCGGATTTCAACTCTACTCGTCACCCTGACCACTTTGGTCTATATAACCCTATATCTGACTCTTTTAGTTTTAGGACTTACAAACAACCGTTATGTGAACAAAACTATAATACTCTCCTTAGCAACTCAGTTGCGAGAGTATAAAAATACTAGCAATCAAAGAAATACCTAAGAAAAATTTCGCGTAAACAGGCAAGGCCGCCCTGGGCAGTCTTCGTGTTTGTCTTCTTAAAACGCGATATACTTTTTATTTTATATTAAAAAGTAGATTAACTTAAAATAAATTAACTTATTTATTCACAAAAAAACTATTCCGTATGAATAGTTCGATAAAACACTTTTTTTTAACTTTGAAAATTTAAAAATCGGCGCTGGAATTAAACGAGCTTTAACACTGAATTTCTGTATTCAACTGTCGATATATGAGTTGATGTATTATCTAACGGTTCTTATAACATTTTTAGACAAAAGTAAAATTTTTATGAGTTTGTGACAGTTTATTAAAGGCCGCCTCAGTGTGGTCTTGCCTGTTAGAGTGTTAAGTACCCAGATTTAGAAAAATAGTTTTAGATCATCACAGATGCAAGTTCAGATGCTTTCGGCGCTGTTTTACAACAGGTTAATCATCCACTATGTTATACGAGTAGAACGTTAAATGATCACGAAAAAAATTATTCAGCTACTGAACGAGAACTGCTTGCTATTTTAAATATTTAAGACCATACTTGTACGGTACCAAATTTGATATTCTATTAGATCATCAGCCCTTAATATGGCTTTTCATTAAATCTCAGGGGAAAATGAGTCCAAGGTTACATCATTGGTTGATCAAGTTAAGCGAATTTAATATAAATATTTCCTACATTAAAGGTAAAGACAACTTAGTAGCGGACTTTCTTAGCATAATTAATGCATACACTAACAAAATTAACATGATAAATGCATCTACTGGTTCTTTATATCTATAATATTGTTTCAGACGATTTACAATCTGAAGATTTTTATGATCACATTCCAATTTTGGAAACCGTTGAAAATAGATTTAAAACTCAAATTATTTTAACAAAACATAAAACTAAAGACATAGAATTAAAACATAAAAATAAAAATATTTACATAAGCCTTTTCAAATTAGAAAATAATTTAGAATCAATTTTTAAAGGACATTTAACAAAAGGAAAAGTTAGTGACAATCAATATAGCATTTTACAAAATAAATTAATAGAATTATTTAGAGGATTTAGAAATATCAGATACGTTCGTTGTTCATATCTTGCAAAAGATATTGAAACAGAAGAAGAAGCTTTTAAACTAATCAATAATTACCAAAAAAATCAAACTGGTCATACCGGTATTGATAAAAATTACTTTGGTCTAAAAAATATAATTTATATTCCTAATTATAAATTTTTAATCCAGAAATACATTAATAATTGCTCCACTTGTACCAAATCTAAATTTGGTAGAAATCCAATTAAAGCCAAATTCCATTTAACTGAAACTCCAACTGATATAAAACAAATAATACATATGGATGTCTACACAAAATCAAATTTTCTGACATTTATTGACCGTTTTTTAAAATTTACTGTTGCTTATTATCTTGAAGACAGACCCAATCAAACTATAATAGAAAAACTTAGACTTTATAAATCTCAAAAGGGACATTTTAATAAATTAATTTTCGATAATGAATTCAAAAGTGTAAATATTAAAGATTATTTAAAACCCGAAAATATAAGTCTTCATTTAGTGAAGCCTAACAACCACACTGACAATGCTGATATTGAAAGATTGCATAAAACTATTTCTGAAAAAATTCGAGTTTTAATTTTTTTGAACAAAAATCCCTCAGTAAAAAAGAAAAAATTAGTAAAGCAATAGAATATTATAATAATTCTTATCATTCGGATACAAAAGAAACCACATTAAATATTGAACAAAGAAATTGTAATATGTAAGTACTCTCATTTGTAATTTATTTACGGTTCTATATTTCATATTGCTATTCTTATCTATTACTCATATCGCCAATTTTGTATTAGACTTGAAAAGCGAAACAACATAATTTTAAGCAGTGTCAATTGATTAACATATTAATTCAAATAAAATATATGTATATACTTCTAAAATATAAAATCGTGTATAATTTATTAGAGGATGAAGTCATGTGTAGAAGTTCACAGGAGGAAAGTTCTATGATCGCTATTCACTTGGGAGTGGCCAGCAACGATTCTTTTACATATGGCTCAAGCAGCTCACGACCAATTAAAAAGATTAGCTACTGCTTCGGATGAGAGACTGATGCGAGTGGGTCCTTGTGGCATTTACTACAGTGGCCACATAAAGGAGCGCAAGTTTGGTTTGGGATTCGTGGTGAAAGAGAGACTCCGTCGCCGAGTACTATCATTCACTCCGGTGGATGAACGTCTAGCCACAATCCGCATCAAAGCGAGGTTTTTCAACATATCGCTGATTTGCGCCCACGCCCCGAAGGAAGAGAAAAACGATGTGACCAAGGTGCCATCTATCAGCGCTTGGAGCGCACCTATGAGAACAGCCCCTGTCACGATGCTTGGCGACTTTACCGCCGGGGCGGGCAAGGAAGGTATCTTTCGCTCAACAGTCGGTAATTTCAGCCTCCACGAGGAAACATCCCCAAATAGGTTGAGGTTGATCGACTTCGCCAGGGCCCGGAATACGGTTATATAGTACTATATTCCAGCATTAAAAAAATTCATCGAGCTACCTGGCTGTAGCTGGGGAAGCGAGATGCATTTACAGACAGAGAAAGAGAGAGGCCGAAATACGTAAGTATGAAGAGAGTTAAGCTGGCTGACAGGGGTAATGCTCGAAAATTCTACGAAAAGAGGCGGCGGCTAACAGAGGGTTTCAAGACCGGAGCATACTCTTGTAGAACCCCCAAAGGTGATTTAGTGACCTATGCCCAGAGCATACTAAAATTATAGAGGGAACACTTCTCCAGCTTGCTGAATGGCAGCGAAAGTACACCGCCAGGAGAAGGCGAACCCGATTCCCCAATCGATGGCGATGGAGCAGACGTTCCATTGCCCGACCATGAAGAAGTTCGAATAGCAATTACCCGCCTGAAGAACAACAAAGCGTCGGGGACCGATGGATTGCCGACCGTGCTATTTAAACACGGCGGCGAAGAACTGAGAAGGAGCATGTATCAGCTTCTTTGTTAAATATGGTCGGACGAAAGCATCTATTCTATTGAGCATATTGTGTGAAAGATTAAAGCACACCGTCAACAATCTGACTGGACCTTATCATTGTGGCTTTAGACCTGGAAAATCAACAACCGACCAGATATTCACCATACGCCAAATCTTGGAAAATACCCGTGAAAGGAGAATCGACACACACCACCTCTGCGTCTATTTCAATGCTGCTTTCGACAGCACGAAAAGGAACTGCCTCTATGTCGCGATGTCTGAATTCCCGCAAAACTAATACGGCTGTGCAAACTGACGTTGAAAAACACGGAAAGCTCCGTCAAGAGAAGGACCTCTCCGAACCGTTCGATACCAAACTAGCTTTCAGACAAAGCGACTCACTACCATGCGACTTCTTCAATCTGCTTCTGGAGAAAATAATTCGAGCTGCAGAACTTAATCGAGCAGGTACAATCTTTTACAAAAGTGTACAGCTGCTGGCGTATTTCGGTGATATTGATATCGTCGGCAACACCCGCGCCGTTAATTCTGCTTTCCCCAGATTGGACAAGGATGCCAAGCAAATGGGTCTGACAGTGAACGAGGGCAAGACGAAATATCTCCTGTCATCAAACAAACAGTCGTCGCAGTCGCGCCTTGGCTCTCACGTCACTGTTGGCAACGTCCGGTGTGTTTTACGTGGGCACCTGCTGACGACAGCCTTACTCCACGGCGCTCAAAAGCAAAGCGGATCAAATCAATGCGTTGATCAGCGCCCTGAGAATGCTAAGCATTTTCAGTACCAATTGGCGGTGTGGAATGTACACACTAGTCACTGTTGACAGTCAGAAGTTGTAGATAGTTTCGTATATTTGGGAACCAGCATAAACACCACCAACAAAATCTGCCTGGAAATCCAACGCAGGATAACTCTTGCCAACAGGTGTTACCCGAGTGTTCGAAAGAAAGGTTCCGCGAAAGATTTATGGTCCTTTGCGCGTTGGCCAGGGTGAATATCCCATTCGATGGAACGATGAGCTGTATGAGATATATGACGACATTGACATAGTTCAGCGAATTAAAAGACAGCGGTTGTCCGTATGGACGAAAACATTCCAGCTTTGAAAGTATTCGACGCAGTACCCGCAGGGTGAACCAGAGGAAGAGGAAGACCACCACTCTGTTGGAAGGACCAGGTGGAGAAGGACCTGGCTACGCTTGGAATATCCAATTGGCGCCACGTAGCGAAAAGAAGAAACGACTGAATAAAGAACAAGTAAAACTTATTTTTTATTATAACTCGCGCGCATTTGTAAACATGGAGTGGTAAAATACATTGCTCTCAATTCCCTCTTCATGTTTGCCCGCGATGATCCCCTTAACAAGCCCTCAAAATGTGCACGCGTGCCCGAACGATGCAGAATGCCCGCTCATTTAGTAGTGTCATATAAAAAAGTATATCTGAGCATCCACAGTTGATGAAGGGTTGCATTTTCTGATTTCTAATTTAAAATATTTTTAGAATTCTATTCATTCATCGAAAATTTGTAACATGAGCACATGTTCAAAGCTCATACATTGTTTGCCACCAATGATTAAAATCAATCCTGCTGAAAATTTGATGTACACGTATATATGCGTATATAAACATAAAGTATATATACATGCATATATGTGTATATACATATGTACATACGGGCACATATACATATATACAACATATACCGAAAAATATACCCCATAGACATCGGGTACAAATTAAATACAACAATAAATATAAAAAGTTTTCTCTAAGATACTTAAAAATTTGTACAAAAGTGTATTGTCACATATGTAGATAC
Source organism: Bactrocera tryoni (assembly GCF_016617805.1). NCBI lineage: Eukaryota > Metazoa > Arthropoda > Insecta > Diptera > Tephritidae > Bactrocera > Bactrocera tryoni. Next base: position 56,711 of record NW_024396035.1, read on the forward strand.
GCATATTGCTTCAAAGTCCACATTGGCATATGTTCCGCAATACCCCATGGGTTTTGGCTAACAAAAACAAGCAAGATTGCGTATAAAATATATTCATTGGCATATTTCCCGCAAAACCCCTTGGTTTTTGATCAACAAAAACAAGCAGGATTGTCAGGATTGTATAAAAAACCAGAGCGTAATAGATATGTACATACATACATGCATATGTACAAAGTGCAGTGATCTCTAAGCGCTCATTAGCACATAATAAATAAAAGATCCACCTATAGATATACCCTATAGGACATTTGGACATAAAATATATATAAAAGAAATTACACAGAAAAATGAAATATATAAAATATTTCCGGTCATTAATTAATAATTAAATCAAACTTAATCGATCAATTATTTATTTCATTTGAAAAACTCTTATTAATTTAAAAGAGTTCGCGATTACACATACTATCAAATACGAAAAGCTTTATCGTTATATTAATTTCGTTCAAAACTCTTATTTACTTACAAGAGTTCTCGTTTAAACATATAAATACATACATATACATATACACGAAAATATTTTTGAAATCTCGGTTTATTAAAAAGCCATTGGGTTTATTGATTTTCTTTGAAACTCTTACATACAAAAGAGTCTTCTATTCAACATTTTACATACGAAATTTTTTCTAAACATCTAAAAGTCTGGTTCTTACTAAGAAGTTTTGATTTATTCCATACATCATTTAAATGAGCTCAGACTTAAAGGAATCTAAAACAACTCAATTGCTAAAAGCTCCAAAGACGATTTCAGACGAAAAAAGTCCGTGTACACTAGGGTGGGTCAATTCCGGATTCGGGATTTCTAATAGTGCGGAAAAGTTGCCTTAGTACTTCCTGATTCCAATGCAACTTTTTGTTTTGAGATCGGATTGCGTCTTCAACCCCAACTCCGGCCTTGAAATTTCGGAAATTCGCCTAAAATCGTGAAATTGTCTACCTAGCGCCTGAAATACGCATCTCATGGCAAAATGTATAGCACAAAAGTTATTTGTCACGTCATTTGCTACCGAAATAGTATATGTGATCATGGCCGTAGGACGAACCGTTCCTGAGATACGAGCGAAAAGGCGGTGCGCCACAGCGCAAGGTGAAAATTGTTGCAGCTCTCAGCTAACCTGTATTGGTCACCCAGAACCCACCGCGTGGAGGTGACTGCTCTTCGGGTTCCTCCCAAGCCCAACCCAACCAACCAACCATATGTCAGGCTTGTTTTAGTCTGAATCTGTGTCAAATGTATTGATAAAATCAGATTGTGTACTAAACTTTGGCACTTGTTGCCTAGATTTCAGTGTAGAGCGTAGAAAACGATTACGAGATTGGGGGCCAATAACTTTAGAAGATGCCTCTGTCACCAGTTTGACGGTTCTCTCGACTGCCACTGTGTGAGAGGGGAATTCACTAAATTTCCATACCTCTGCAGTGTCTCCCGACAGCCCTTTTATGAGTTCTTCGTTAGAAACTGAACAAAGAACTGGTGGAACAGTCAAGGTAATAGTCTTTCAGTTAATCACATCGTAATAATTATTAGCTTTGAAATTCAGCTTTGCACTTTATTACATCTAACCCTTCCATTTACAGTGTCAGACTCTGCTTCTCTGGCTGCCAGAAGACGGTCAAGAGCCAATTTTCCGACTTCTATCCGTTCGTCAGTCATCATACTAAGGAGAATGTTTTCTGGAAGAGCAAAGAAAGCGTTCTGTTGAATGGATGAATTGACAACCTTGCGCAGTTTAGCAGGTAAGTATCTCGACCTTTGAATTGCAGCATAGAGATGGCACGAGCCATCTTTGATTGAACTGTTAAATCTTATTGAGAACCACAAAGGTGAGTAAACTGTAAGTATGTACTTGACCAAAATCTTTATTTCCTTTGGTGGTTAGTCAGTAGAAATGTATAATCTCAGAATTCTATTTGCACAGGTGAGCCAGCGAGATTTGCACATGTTACCTGGATGCATCGACGCTAAATCTGAGGAACATTGACCGGAAATAACAGCTTCTGATATTTTATAGAGATAAGCTTGATCTGTGCTAAGTTGGGTCGGATTAATAACCTCAGAAGGTAATTGGCAGGATGGAAAACTTTCAAATTTGACAACAGGCAACTTCTCACAATCAGGGAGCAATTTACCTATGTCGCCAGAGAATGTATTTGGAATCTTTGAGACACCATCTATGTGTTCGAAAAGAGCACGAAAAGGAAGTTCGTTGAAATGTAGAAGACAAACAACACACTGTAATGGCCTACCTATTCTTTCTTCTAGTTTCCGAATGATTCCACCTTTCCAACCTGTGTTCGTGTTGGTGCCATCAGCACCGACAACTTCTAGATGTTCCACATCAACTGAATTGTCTTGTAAATGTTGCCATATAGCTTGCGTCTCATCCTCAGCTGACCCGGAAGGAGAGGTGACGTGCCCAAAGTAATGACAACCAGGTTCCGCTATAAGAGAAATATGTTCCTCTTTGACAGTGTCGCGGTATTACTTTTCACCTTCGCTGACTTGTGTAAGTGTATTGTCTTTGCGGCCGCCAAAATACAGCCCATATACAGAGTCAATACTTTCGGGGTTTTGGAGCTTAACTCCAACACTTTTCTTTGCCCGACTAATCTTGCATTTGTCAGTGACAAAGCTAGCCTGATCCTTTTTTATCAAACCTGCTTTTTTGGCATCCAGAAAAGCAGATGAAACAATCAACAAAACAATCAATCTTTGGGCAGCTAAAGCAGTGTGTTCTAATACTAGTGTGTTTTGTTTGGTTTTAGAGGATGGAAGAGAAAATTCATCATCAGCATCGTTTTTGGAAGAATTCATGTGCGACGTACCTACATTGTTGTCGTCTGTATGAGAGTCTGGCTGATCTGAATGGTCACGTGTTCTAGCTGATACTTTTCTGGTAAGTGTTGATATTGAATGACGTTTTGAAAGCTTTTCTTTACGTTCATTTTTCTTTGTAATCTTTTTTGTTTCAGGTAGATCAACACTTCCAATGCGACCAATTCTTCTGGTTCTCTGGTCCAAGAGAAATGGTTGTTCATTGATAGGAACTTTCCTTTCCTTTGGACAAGTGTAAGAAGAAAAATAAATGCATTTACAAGCAGCGATGTCAAATAATTTTCCGGCAGAAGAGACAAAGTCGTCTCTTTTAGAGCTCAAACCTATTGGGTTCCTTAAAAACATTTGTTTAAGAGTCAGAAATTTCTTATGGTATGTGGTGAGCATTTGTACAACTCTGGTGTGTGAAACTATCGGAATAGATGACCTTTTGAAAGTATTTTCAACCTTTTTTGGAACTATTTCTGTAACCTCTTTACTCCTAGGTTCATAATTGTCGCCTCGGAGTCGCCCTATACGAAATCTTTCAAACTGATAACACAAAAGAAATTTAAATTTAGATACAGACATTTTGAGTTCTGTGTTCTGTTGAGAGAATATAAGTGATAGCACTCGGCGAAATCAACGACAAAAGTGAAGGAACTCGATGAAAACATATTTGTGTGGAGACCTATACGAACGTGTCCTTTGGCGAAGGTGAATGAATGTGAGTGATAGCACTCGGCGAAATCAACGTCAAGAAGTGTGGCCGCAAGCCGATTTTCACCTTGCGCTGTGGCGCGCCGCCTTTTCGCTCGTATCTCGGGAACGGTTCGTCCTACGGCCATGATCATGTATACCATTTCTTTAGCAAATGACGTGACAAATAACTTTTGTGTTATACATTTTGCCATGAGTTGCGTATTTCAGGCGATACGTAGACGATTTCACGATTTTAGGCGAATTTCCGAAATTTCAAGGCCGCAGTTGGGGTTGAAGATGCAATCCGATCTCAAAACAAAAAGTTGCATTGGAATCAGGAAGTACTAAGGCAACTTTTCCGCACTATTAGAAATCCCGAATCGAAAAAAGTCCGGAATCGACCCACCCTAGTGTGCAATGTTATCAGTATTTATTACATTTTTGAAAAAGACCTTCTTGTATTAAAATAATTTTTTTCACATTTAAATGTACTATATAAACCATTCTGAATATAATTTTGATGTTTATTTTATTAATTATAAAAGCTAAGAAGAAAAATCCGTATTCTTTCAATGTTCCTTTATAAAAAATTGAAGTTCAGGTAATGCAAATATTATACTACTAAGAGCAAAAAATGGTAAGAGTTTGTTCATAATTTTAAAAATCTTAATTTTACCTCAAAATCAGTGCCGTTCCTTTCAAACTAACCCTCCTTAGTCCCAATATACTTATGGCAACGTTTTTTCCAATTATTGAAACAGTTGATAAAGTCAATTTCTAGAATAGTCTTCAATGCGCTTAGCGATTCACGTTAATATCTGCCATTGAATCAAAACGGTTTCCCCTGAGTGGTCATTTGAGCTTGCTGCCAGAAGTCGCACGGAGCGAAATAAGGCGAAAGCGGTGGTTCTGGCGTGATATTGGTTGACAATTTGGCAAAAAAACTCAGCAAGAATCAATGTTTAGGCTTCCTTTGGCACGATATTAGTCTGTTAGATCGTCTGATTCCGGGTCGTCAGCATAAATCCAAGACTCGTCACTTAATGCGATGCTGTGCTTCGAAAAAATTTTGTGATTTTGGATCCAACCGTACTTTCACTTTTCTTAGCCTTTCTTTCAAAATGGGTTTCACTGATCGTTCCGACATTCCAACGACGATAATAAGATTTTTGACTGTTAATCGTCGATTCTCAATCATTAATTCCCTTATTTCATCAGTTGATGTTGATGGAGGATGGAGTAATGTGTAGAAGTTCACGCAAGTGAGGAAAGTTCTCTGATCGCCATTCACTTGGAAGTGGCCAGAAACGATTCTTTTACACATGGCTCAAGCAGCTCACTACTTCCGGTCTTTGACCAAGTATCCTCTGGGTAGCCTAAGAACATCCGTCCAAAGGCGAGCTAATGTGAGAAGGCGAAACATCCCCTACATAGGTTTGTGCGCCGGGTTTGGGACCCGCCACGTAAAAAACAATACCAATGAAATCTAAACGACAGCCTCGGATGAGAGACCCCCCTTTTGATGACGACCACGGCAAACGAAATAAGGACTACGATTTAAGGGCATGCACCTGGAATGTCCGGTCCCTTAATTGGGAAGGTGCCGCTGCCCAGCTGATTGATGTCCTCGTGAAAATAAAGGCTGACATCACCGCCGTCCAAGAAATGCGATGGACGGGACAAGGACTGAGGCGAGTAAGCCCTTGTGGCATTTACTACAGTGGCCATATAAAGGAGCGCAAGTTCAGTGTGGGATTCGTGGTGGGAGAGAGACTCCGTCGCCGAGTACTGTCATTCACACTGGTGGATGAACGTCTAGCCATATCAAATGAGGTTCTTCAACATATCGCTGATTTGGGCCACTCTTCGACGGAAGAGAAGGACGGTGTGACCAAAGATGCCTTCTATGATCGCTTGGAGCTCACCTATGAGAGCTGCCCCTGCCACGATGTCAAAATCGTGCTTGGCGACTTTAACGCCAGTGTGGGCAAAGAAGGTATCTTTGGCGCGACAGTCGGTAAATTCAGCCTCCACGAGGATACATCCCTAAATGGGTTGAGGCTGATCGACTTCGCCGGGGCCCGAAATATGGTTATCTGTAGTACTAGATTCCAGCATAAGAAGATTCATCAAGCTACCTGGCTGTCTCCGGATCGAAAAACTACCAACCAGATCGATCATGTTGTGATAGATGGAAGACACGTCTCCAGTGTTTTAGATGTGCGTGCGCTCCGAGGTGCTAACATCGACCCGGACCACTATCTTGTTGCAGCCAAGATTCGCACCCGCCTCTGTGTAGCAAAAAACGCACAAACGCAAGGAAGGTTCGATGTCGAGAAGTTGCAATCACAGCAGACAGCCGAACGATTTTCTACTCTGCTTATACAACTCGGTATAAGGGAACTGTGGGACCGCATTTCAAGTTCCTTACGTACAGCTGCAACCGAAGCCATTGGTTTTCGGAAAGTGCAAAAGAACAACTGGTACGACGAGGAGTGCCGTGTCGCAGCGGAGAGAAAAGAGGCTGCCTACCTCGCAACGTTACGATCAACCACAACACGTGCGGGATGGGATAGATACCGAGAGTTGAAAAGGGAAGCGAGACGCATTTATAGACAGAAAAAGAAAGAGGCTGAAATGCGTGAGTACGAAGAGCTAGATAAGCTGGCCGACAGGGGTAATGCTCGAAAATTCTACGAAAAAGAGCGGCGGCTAACAGAAGGTTTCAAGACCGGAGCATACTCTTGTAGAACCCCTAAAGGTGATCTAGTGACCGATGCCCAGAGCATACTTAAATTATGGAGGGAACACTTCTCCAGCCTTCTGAATGGCACAACGCCTGGAGAAGGCGAACCCGGTTCCCCAATCGATGACGATGGAGCAGACGTTCCATTACCCGACATTGAAGAAGTTCGAATAGCAATTGCCCGCCTGAGAAACAACAAAGCGGCAGGGGCCGACGGATTGCCGGCCGAGCTATTCAAACACGGCGGCGAGGAACTGATAGGGAGCATGCATCAGCTTCTTTGTAAATTATGGTCCGACGAAAGCATGCCCAACGATTGGAATTTAAGTGTGCTGTGCCAAATCCATAAAAAAGGAGACCCCACAATCTGCGCCAACTACCGTGGGATTAGCCTCCTCAACATCGCATATAAGGTTCTATCGAGCGTATTGTGTGAAAGATTAAAGCCCACCGTCAACAAACTGATTGGACCTTATCAGTGTGGCTTTAGACCTGGAAAATCAACAACCGACAAGATATTCACTATGCGCCAAATCTTGGAAAAGACCCGTGAAAGAAGAATCGACACACACCACCTCTTCGTCGATTTCAAAGCTGCTTTCGACAGCACAAAAAGGAGCTGACTTTATGCCGCGATGTCTGAATTTGGTATCCTCGCAAAACTAATACGGCTGTGTAAACTGACGTTGAGTAGCACCAAAAGCTCCGTCAGGATCGGGAAGGACCTCTCCGACCGTTCGATACCAAACGACGTTTCAGACAAAGCGACTCTTTTCGCGACTCTTTTCGTGTGACTCCTTCAACCTACTGCCTGAGAAAATAATTCGAGCTGCAGAACTAAACAGAGAAGGTACCATCTTCTACAAGAGTGTACAACTGCTGGCATATGCTGATGATATTGATATCATTGGCCTTAACGACCGCACCGTTAGTTCTGCTTTCTCCAGAATTGATAAGGCAGCGAAGCATATGGGTCTGGTGGTGAATGAGGGCGAGATGAAATATCTCCTGTCATTAAACAAACAGTCGTCGCATTCGCGACTAGGCAGTCACGTCACTGTTGACAGTCATAACTTCGAAGTCGTAGATAATTTCGTCTATCTCGGAACCAGCATCAACAGCAAAAACTACAGAATATCTCTTGCCAACAGGTTCTACTTTGGACTAAGTAGGTCATTGAGAAGTAGAGTCCTCTCTCGACGAACAAAAACAAAACTCTATAAGTCACTGATCATTCACGTGTTGCTATATTTTGCAGAGGCATGGACGATGTTGCGAGTTTTCGAGAAAGCCCTGCGAAAGATTAATGGTGTTTTGCACATTGGCCACGGCGCAGATCGCATTCGATAGAACGATTAGCTGTATGAGATATATAAACGAATTAAAAACAGCGGCGGTTTCTACGTCAGTAAAGAAGAAGAAGAAAATATGTAACGAAAATTTGCCAAATGTCTAACTATATGGACGGGCCGGTCCGTTGGTAGCCAATAAATATTACAATATGCAAGTATATCCGTAATAAAATTTTAGTTTTTTTTTGATTTCACTATACGAATACACGAGCAACGCTACTCTTAACTCACAGATGTTTCCTTCCTTTTCAAATGCAATAGAAAGTTACATTTAGCGTATCTTCAAAAACTTTTCTACTCATAACAATGCAAAGATTTTTAGTGAACTTTAAACTATTGTTATAGCCTCAGAAAAGTTCTAATTTCGGTTTTATGTTGAAGATATTCCTTAGAGAGCATTTTTCAAATTCTAGTGTTAATTTGAAGATGGTTTCGTAGTAGTGGGTTAGTAGAACGCGTAAAATTTTGGGCACATTCATGGATGAACTCTGTGCCAGAAAATCGTATTTTGATAGGAATCAAAGTTTAGAAGCAGATCTGGCAACCAGAACTCATAGGAGAGGTACTTATTGGTGGTATAAAAATAATAACCAACTTTAATTCCCCAAAGAATCGAAGAGTGTCTCTAGAGGAGAACTAAGTAAAGAACTAATTGATTTTACTGGTGGGAGCTGGTCGCAGCTATCATAACGGACAGACTCAAAGCTTTTTTAGTATAAACTATGGAAGTTGTAATAAGGCAGCAACAACCATATCTAACTTTTGAAAGAGATAATCTTTAAAAAATAACTTTCAAGGAATGTTTATTCCTCATTTAATTTGCAGTTTCTGTGTAGGGAACCTCGAAATGAATCACCCTTTATTTGATTGGTTTACGGAGAAGGAAGAAACAGGATTGACCGATTAAATCAGGAGATAGCAATTATACGCATATATTGTATGTTCAATCCGTGATTAACAGTTTAATAACATATTTAAATTGTTTCAATAATCCTTAAAAATTATTTAATTTTTGCAACTCTGCTGTTTCCATTGCGTAAATTCTAATTTTAAAAATTTTCCACAAGAAACAAGTTTTTCTATTACCTCACGGCTTTCTTATCGAAGCATATAAATTATAAAGGCGGTGGGTTTTTGCTTATGTTATATTTTTATTGGTAAGACGAGAACTTTTTCGGCTACCACAATATTGCAGGAAACTACATTATCTACTAGAAAAATCTCTTAAAGAAGGTATCAAATATCAACGGCGTATCCAGATAATGTAACACCTGGTGCAATCTCCTCCTCAACATATGAACCAGCTTCCTCAAACGACTTGGCATCTGTGTTATCGAAACTTTTTCCCACAGCCGTCTGCTGTAGAGATGGTGCTCGGTTTACAAAATTATGCTGATCACTTGAATTCAACTTGTGATTATTATAATCATCGGGACGGCGACTAGTAGAGCGGAGTTTAGATGGTTGGAAGCTTATATTTTCGTTATTATTATTGGACATCTGATTATTAAATTCATAAACAGTAGAATCGGAACGAGAATAATTTGTTTTACGTAGCATTGCCTTAAAATTAAACGGAGGTTCTTCAGGACTCTAATAAACAGTTACATGTAAATAAAGTAAGATATATATTTATATAAATCAGTCATAAAATACCATTTTTCCAACCTACATCCCCATCATTAGAACGACGCACAAAGTCCTTTAATTCTCGCATTGGATCTGAAGGTACAAACGAAGACCGTTGTTGATAGTTTTGATTTATACGATTTAATTGGTTTGGGTTCTGCTGCATTGTACGGGCCTGAATCTGGTCATTGCGGTATACCATATTTACGGGCGGCATAGGCGGTGGTGGTGGTGCAGAGTACGACTTTAAGGAGTTTCGACGCGAGCCTGTTCGATTGCTCCACATATTTGAAGATACAGTGTTATAATTATTATTGTATTGATTATAGTTGTTATACGCATTCATATTCATCTGTACTTGATTCCTGGACAGAAATAAAATATTCAATAGTTGTACATAATTTTAGTCACTCTTTAAAACAAGTAAGGAAGAGGCAAGTTCGGGTGCAAACGAACACTTTATACACAAAACAATTTTATATATGTATACTGGGTAGTCGAAAAAGTCTTTTCGTATTTCTAATCAAATTTTTACTTATTTTTTTTTTTATTTAAAATAATAAATAAATAAAAAAATATGTACCTTTTTAGTCGATTTATGTTTTCATTTTTCCGCTAGAGATATTATTCCATCACTGTAAGACTTTCATCAGTGTAAATCGAAATTTTCAGAACGGAAGCGAGCAAACCATTGTTGTGCTAGACGATAAAGCATCGTCTCCGTAAATTTCATAAAATTCATTGGTGGCTTGCGTGGCATTCTTCCCGTTTTTATACAAAAATTTCAAAATACGGCGAATTTCTTCATTATTTTCACTAATTTTTGAACAGCTGTAATTTTTTTTCAACTTCCCGAATTGAATTTTTTATTATCATATACATTTTTTTGGTTAAATGAAGTTTAAAATCTCACTTCTGCAACACGATATAGTATGACACAATGTGATTGGAGACATACGACTGCAACCTTATCTTTTGACAAAATACGAAACGACTTTTTCGACATACTATATACTATATATAATTTATATACTGGCCGACATATTTGGCATAAGCTTTGTTAGAAAAACTAAAATAATTATGTGTAATATATGGGAGTTGGGGTTGTTACGACTCGATTTTATCTATTAATGCAACATACTAAAAAATGTTCTCTGGATTTCATTAAGTTACCTTACATGCAATAACCAATCACATGGAGTAAAGTCAACCGGATGTTCGAAAATCCGTATGTTAGCTGTATTGGGGTAGGTCAACTTTTCGGCCAATTTTATTTAGTTTAGGCACAAAGATACACTGTTTTGAGTAAACTTCGCTTTCTAATTTTCATTGAGATAATCCAAATATTGGCCGATATCTTTAACTTAGGTATATGGGGGCTCAGCGAAGTATTGACCTGATTCAACCCAGTTTTGATAAACAGAGATACTATTAACAAGAAAGGATTCTCTGAATTGAAAATCTACTAAAAGTAATAAATCTATCAGTTACCGAATATGTGGCCCAGTGCCAATTGCGAACGTTTTATCGAAAATATCGGTCAATCTACCAAAGATTAAGATAATAAATTATATAAATTCAAAGATAATATGTTTTTGATAATAGTGTGCCTATATATCAAAAATCAAAAATTTAATAGAATTTCCCCTAAAGAAAGATTTTCGAACTTTCGGCTAACTTTATATCGCATACATCGGCAAATATGAGAGTTCTCTTAGTAAAAATTGAGTGAGAGTATTTTTTGCGAATGATGCATCATTGTCTAAAATGATCTAAAAATTTTTCTGTTAATAATAAGTAGTAATGCGAAAAATAAATAAAATACTCCCCTATCTTCCATACACTTAATATAAGATTTTCAAACTTCCCGTTATACCGTATACCTCTATGTGTATTAGAGTGATTCAAAAAAAAAATTTTTTTTTTCGTTCGGTACTCGGAAAAATAGGTTCCTGGACACTTCTAAGGTCCGGGACCGGGAAAGTCCTCCTACATACAGTTTTCTATTTTTTCTTATTATCAGATAGAAAAATTTATATCTCGCTTCCAACTACTTGAAAAAATATCTTGTTCCTTAGATTTTGTAGGAAATTGAATGCTCTACAAAAAAGGTCTATTATGATTTTTTGTAAACCCAAACGTTTAAGAGATGTTAACAGTTAGAGTTTGATTATTTTTGGGAAAATTTTTTATTTCTTATGAATTTTATAACTCAATGAAAAAAATATTATGAATGATGAAACTTATAGGCTTTCTTAGAGGTGTCTAGGAACCTATTTTTCCGAATACCAAACGAAAAAAAAAAATTTGTTTGTTTTAATCACTCTAATGTGTATGTATATGTCAAAGAGAGTTACGCAGGAACTTAGTCCGTCTTTAATAGTAACTATAATAGTTCGTCTACAAACCAATCGGCTTTCGCCGTTATTAACATACGAATTTAATTAATGTTTTGAGATATCTGCGGTGACGGTGATAAGGATGGTATTGATACTGCCGATTCGACGTCTAACCAAGTTGACAAGGCAGCTCCGACGAGGAAAGAAACCTATATTGCCACTTTAGCAGCACCGTCCGCCAATGCTGAAATCATCGGTACTACAATAATCCAAATCCGAACTCCGCTGGACCTATTAATACATGGGAAGCAAGGGACATATATTCGAGTACCGAGGTTCAATATCGAGATCTGATAAGCTACCGCCTGAAATACTTTGCTTAAATACCCAATTTGAAGTATTTTCGTATATTTTTACTAGGATATAATCAAAGTTATCAGGGATCACACTAATTTATATTCCGTCCAGAGAGATGGTAGTAAGCCCGTAAACTGGCCAAGAAGTACATCAATTTATTGGTTTTGCGTACTACATGCCAATAGTAAGTATACAAAATGTAAAAATGTATTGGTCTGAAAATTTGAGCTTTGAACCAAAACATCGTAACAATTTGAATTACTTACACAGTTATGACACTTCAACGACAATAGCAAAATGATACCACGGAGGCACTCAACAATAACTTCAAAAAATTCCATTCCAAAAGATAATTAATTGGAAAATATAAAAAATATATATATACAAGTGTAAGTTATTATTTTCGTTAGAAACTTCTTCTTTCGTACCTAACAGTTTAATTGAAAAACCCCCTGCCTATTATAGTAAAACACACTTTTTTGACAAAATTCGTTTTATTAATTCGTGGGTGATACCCTGACTATAGCGATCCCCCAATTTTTCCACATCATTTTTGTAGAACAAGTTGTCCTTTGCTTCTAAATAGGCCTTAGTTTCGGCGATCAGTGAGCATTCTTTAGAGATCTGAGAACAGAAAATAGTCGCTGCGGGCCAGATATGGAGAATATGGTGAATGCAGGAGCAATTCGAATTTGATCAAACAGAACTTTCTTTTTCTTCAAATGTGGCCATTTTTCGGAGATTTTATCCTAACGGTCCAGTGACGCTATATAATACTCGCTGTTGAGGTGTCAATAAAAAAAGATTCCATAAGTATTCCAAAATATAGACGCCATAACCCTGCCAGCCGGCTGTTGCTTTTTTCTTCGCTTTGGATCGAGTTGATCGTGTGCAGTCCACTCGGATGACTGTCAATTGGTCTTCGGTGTGAAATGATGGAGCCATGTTTCATCCGTTGTCACATATCGACTCAAAAACTCTAGTTTATTACGATTGAACATCTCAAAAAATTAATCCGAATCATGAAATCGTCGTTGCTTGGACGGTACCCACTTTGCACAAAGCTTTCTTATACCATAATATTCTTAAATGATATGATGTACACATTCACTTATGATGGCGAAAATGGGTGACAACTTCTTTTGGGCGTCCACTTCCTGGAGTAGTGTCCGACAACTCTTCAGCAAGACAAGTTTTTGCTTCAACTGGATTTTTTCCTTTCAAAAAGTAATATTTTTTCAACACTTGAAATACCTTTTTATCCGTTTTTTCACAATAACAAAAGTTGTTTCACTCAAAATGATGTACATACATAATTTCCAATCTAATGATCTGAAAGCTGGCAAATTTACTCGCGCCTTTGAAAGTTAGAGTTAACAAAAAATCATATGGATTTAGTTCTAGTGACGCTCTCTATGTGTCAGGCTGAAGGGGATTTTAAATTGGCCTGTTGTTAGTAAGTCTCAAATTAAGAAAATTCAAAATTTAGAGCCGTATAGAATCAATATGAATGGAATTAGTTTAGACCTTGGGCCAAACCTTTCATGCCTAATGTGGTGAATTCCGATCCATTCACATAGACATTCTGTACATCACCTCAATATATCAAATTTAACCGAACATTTTGTACTCTTGAAACTTGCATGAATCGAAGCCAGGGAAATACCTTAAAATGTAAAACGGCAATCAGAGGATCAGAATCTAAGCAATTTTCCATATAAATATACATACTCTATATAACTCAAACTTTTACCGTCAAATTCGGCTTAAGATTTCCTAGAAAAACGAAAATCAGCATATGTAGTATAAGGAAGTACGGTTGTTCGAAAATCGTGGTATTAGTTATATGGGGGCTAGGTCAAGTTTTCGCCCAATTGTATCTATACTATATTAGGCACAAAAATATTGTTGTGAGTAAAACATGTTATGTCATTCTCATTGAGATAACTCAAATATTGGCTAATAAAGCCTGGAAGCTCGAAAATCTTTATATTAGGTATGTAGGATCTCAGGGAAGTAATGACCCAATTCAAGCCATTTTTGATATACAGAATTACTCTTTCCGGAGAAGGATACTGTCTGAGTTTCAATTGTATATCTCATACATTGACCGATATTTTCGGCCAAAAGTCAACTATAGATACTATGGTCCACAGACTAGATACCAAGGGGCTTGATTTAATGTCCATGGCGTATTTGATATTGATTTATTGCGGTTTTAATAGTTTTGAACACTACCGTTATAGAGAGTGAGTGGGGTTATCATCCGATTTCATCCATTGTCACACTGTCGGTAGGGGTCCTTATAATATTTGTGTTGAGTAAATTTAGTTGATATAGCTTTAATAGTTTACGGCCAATTTTTTTAAATTTTTGCCCACAAGTGCACCTGGCTACTGCGATCCCCTGTGTCAAATTACAGTTTTATGTCGTAATTTAGTGCTCAGTTATGGCACTTATAGGCTTTCGTTAATGGCGTTTTGTGACATTTTTTAAATCAACTTTCTTTTCTGGAAGTATTAAAACGTATAAACTCCCTTATTTTTATCAATATAATTTACATTGCGAAAAGGTTGAATTTAATATATTGAGTTGATGTGGAAAACGTCAACTATTGGATTGAACTAATTCGATTCACATTTAGAGAGAAGCGATATAATATTTAAGAAAACTTGCCCATTTTGACCAACTTAAACGGTTTAAAATTAGGTGGTCGGGCTATATTACATATATCCAATATTATACTAGTCAATTTTGCAACGATATGTTACAACCCGACCGATGGTATGGACCAATATATAGTATATAACTAGGGGATCCGGCCACGCGTTGCTGTGTTACTATTCAATACAGTGACAATTTTATTTACGAATAAAACCGAAAACACTTTTTTCGGTTCAAGAAACCAAGGGATTGTACTTTAAGTTTAAGTTTGAATATGTTCATACAAATAAACTTCATTGGAAAAAATAACGAATTTAAGGCTGCTTTCTCAATGTCTGGTTACCAGCGTTTCTGTCCAGTTAATAGAATAGTCCGGTTAATAGGGTGTCCATTTAAGAGAGCTTTAACTGTATTCTTAATGTATGAATTGAATCCTATCATCTAGGTTGGTTCGAACTGGACATATTGTGTTAAATTTTACTAAAATCGGTGCAATAGTTTAGGAGTCCATCGCGGACAAACAACGTGACACGTGCTTTTTATATATAAAGATATATACATATTTAACATGCCATATTCTATTAAATGTTCACTGAGTTTCATGAACTTACCTCACTTATCATCACCAGTATGCATGTATATATGGAGTAATGTCACCCGGATGTTTGAAAATCGTGATATTATAATAGTTATGTGGGAACTAGGTCGCGTTTCACCCCATTTGTCCTTTTCAGGCACAAAACTATATTGTTGTTAGTAAACACGGTCTCCGCTAAGATAACTCATATATTGGCCGATATATGCAGTCTTAAGCTACCCGGATGTTCGAAAGTCTTTATATTAGGTAAATATATGGCTGCTAAGGTAGACTGCATCCCATCATCAACCCATTTACAGGCATATTGTTATCAAAAAATGACTTCCGCCGAATTTCAAATATCAGTAATGTACTATATTACTGAAGGAACTGGGGCTCACATATTTGTATCTAAGGGCTTAAATAACTATCCGATTTGGACAATTTTTTCTGATGAAATGGCATATCTTGATTTCTCCTGGGCTTGTTTGGTCCTTAGGTAATTTTCTCTAAATGTCGGCGATGCCAAGGAACACACGAACGAAGTTTCCTTAAAACATATTAATTTATACTTATCGTTTGCACGGCCGGATGAACGGACAGACAGACAGTCATTGGGTTTCAACTCGTCTCGTCATCCTGATCATTTATATATTTTTAACTTTATATCTATCTTGATTAATGTTAGGTGATACAAACAACCGTTTGGAGCAAGAGCGTTAAAAAAGCTTTTAATGATGGTAAAAATGGGAAATTTGTGCTTTACATTTTTTTTAATGGGTGGCATCATCCTTAATGGTTTAATGTACTTACTTATCTTCCAAACCGCTAAAGCCAAATAAACCAAACTTGCTAAGAATAAAATTTCAAGCATTTTGTTACATGCCGTGGTAATGAGCAAAATCGAACAATAACCGCACCCACTTCCCATACTTCTTCTTCTTAATTGGCGTAGACACCGCTTACGCGATTATAGCCAAGTAAACAACAGTGCGCCAGTCGTTTCTTCTTTTCGCTTCGTGGCGCCAATTGGATATTCCAAGCGTAGCCAGGTCCTTCTCCACTTGGTCCTTCCAACGGAGTGGAGGTCTTTCTTTTTCCTCTGTTTCCCCCGACGGGTACTGCGTCGAATACTTTGACAACTGGAGTGTTTTCGTCCATTCGGACGTAGACGCTCTCTTAGAATTCGCTGAACTATGTCGATGTCGTCGTATATCTCGTACAGCTCATCGTTCCATCGAATGCGATATTCGCCGTGGCTAACGCGCAAAGGACCATAAACTTTTCGCAGAACTTTTCTCTCGAAAACTTGCAACGTCGACTCATTAGTTGTTGTCATCTTCCAGGCCTCTGCACCATATACCAGGACGGGAATTATGAGTGACTTATAGAGTTTGGTTTTTGTTCGTCGAGAGAGGACTTTGCTTCTCAGTTGCCTACTCAGTCCGAAGTAGCACCTGCTGGTAAAGTTATCCTGCGTTGGATTTCCAGGCTGACATTGTTGGTGGTGTTTACGCTGGTTCCAAGATAGACGAAACTATCTACAACTTCAAAATTATGACTGTCAACAGTGACGTGGGAGCCAAGTCGCGAGGGCGACGACTGTTTGTTTGATGACAGGAGATATTTCGGCTTGCCCTCGCTCATTGACAGACCCATTTGCTTTGCTTCCTTGTCCAGTCTGGAGAAAGCAGAATCAATATGATATCAATATCATCGACATACGCCAGCGGCTGTATACTCTTATAAAAGATTATAGATTGGAGCTTTTGTGTTGCTCAACGTCAGCTTTCACAGCCGTATTAGTTTTACGGGGATACCAAATTCGCGGCACAAAGGCAACTCCGTTTCGTGCTGTCGAAAGCAGCTTTGAAATCGACGAAGATGTGGTGTGAGTCGATCCTCCTTTCACGGGTCTTTTCCAAGATTTGGCGCATGGTGAATATCTGGTCGGTTGTTGATTTTCCAGGTCTAAAGCCACACTGATAAGGTCCAATCACATTGTTGACGGTGGGCTTTAATCTTTCACACAATACGCTCGATAGAACCTTATACGCGAAGTTAAGGAGGCTAATCCCACGGTAGTTAGCGCAGATTGCGGGGTCTCCCTTTCTGTGGATTGAGCAGAGCACGACCATATTTTGCAAAGAAGCTGATGCATGCTCCCTATTAGTTTCCATACGGCAATGTTAAAAACTACTAGAAGTGCGATAACTCGCTGAATAAATGCGCCACAAACAATAAATTTCACAATCAAGATGACAGGAAAGGTTTTACCACCCACCTTTACGTGAAAAATAGTTGGTTACCAAAGGTAACAACCAATGTAGCGAGCAGTTTGAGATGCACTCTAACACACGAAAAGTAAGAAACTCGCAAACAGCTGTGGACAAAGATGGAAACGAACAACAACAAGAAAGAAATTTAAGTAAGCAATATAAATTAACACTAACAATTGCACTATTTAAAATGTAGCACAAAACCAAATTGAAAATGACTAAGCGGAATAAATTAAAATTAGCCAACAGACAATTAAAGTAAATTTCAATTGCTTTAATAGAATAATATAACAGTATAATTATCTTAACGGATCACTTAATTACGATAATTTCACCAGAAAGTCTTAAATATTACATAAATTAAACAAATCTCTAAGAGCACGAAAGCACAGCTGTACACGAGAAAAGTTGCCAGACCTCTGGCGAAATCGGACAAGAATCACGTCTACTTTATATACTCGTACTATATAACAATTTTTGTACTCTTGCAACCAGTTGATACAGAGTATTATAGTTTTGTTCACCTAACGGTTGTACGTATCACCTAAAACTAACCGAGATAGATATAGGGTTATATACATATATATAAATGATCAGGGTGACGAGAAAAGTTGAAATCCGGTTGACTGTCTGTCTGTCCGTTGGTCCATGCAAGCTGTAACTTGAGTAAATTGAAATATCTTGATAAAACTTGGCGAGAAGGTTCATTAGAAAAAAAAAATTTTTGAGTTCGTAGATAGGCATAGTCGGACTGCTGCCACGCCCACAAATCGCTATCAACCGAAAACCTATAAAGTGCTATAACTAAGCACCTAATAAGATATAAAACTAATATTTGGCACAGGGGATCGCCGTAGGAAGGAGCACATGTGGGAGAATATTTTTTAAACAGTGGGCATATCCCCGCTCTCTAACAAGTTTAATGTACATATCTCCTAAACCACTTAAGCTACAACAAGCCAATTTTATGAGTACAAATCTTATAAGCGCTTCTACCGATGGTCGAAATGGAGTCTGAGGATAAGCCTGCTCACTCCCCATATAACGGTACTGTTAAAAACTACTAAAAGCGCGATAAATAAATAACTAAATGTGTCAGAGACGTAAAAATTTTCTGTCGGGATGGTATGAGAAAGCTTTATGGGAGCCGGTGTGAAAATGGAACAATAGGCGTGGCACCGCCCACTTTTTAATGTAATCTCATATATCAGGACCCGACTGACCGATTTCGACATAATTTGGCATGAGGCATTTTTTTTATATATATGTCACGTTGTGGAACTTCTTCCCATATAGCACAATTTAAAATTCCATTTTATTCGCTCAGTTTCCAGTATGCAAATCAAGAAGCAATTAATATAACGTGATTAAACTTTGCACGAATAATGCCTTTATGCCCAGTTTCACAGTTCATTCTTAATTTGTACTTAAGGTAAAACAGGAAAATAGGGTTTTACAGTTCATACTTAAGTTATGCTTAAGTACTGAAAATGGGAGACTTAAGCAGTGCTTAAGTACTCGTAACAGCTGATTTTTGTCTTGAATTGTTTTGAATTTTCAGATATTTGTGAAAAGCAGAATAATAAGAAATTATTTTTTGTGAAAAAATATGGAATTGGATTGGGATTGCAATTTTGACAGTGACTCAGAATACCATGGCCTGTGGAATATTATAATAATGCGGCGAACAAAAGAAATCAAATAAGAAATAAATATTTCCGCGACAGATTTCGGATCAACAAAGAAACAGCCTGAATGTGCTCGATTGTATTAGACTACAAATTGAGCATAAAATGTTGTATACATTTCTTTTAGGAATCATGCACTATCGCCAGAACAAATGTTTTTGCTTATATTGCGCTTTTATGCTGCGGGAAGTATAATATGTTGAGGACAATATGAGATTTATTTGGAGCATCTAATAGTATGCTTAGTATTTTATGGTAAAACATATGTTGCCCATAACGTTGTCATATATGTATTATAACAAAAGTTTATAGATATTAAGCATTGACTGTGAAACGCAAACGACTACTCAGTCTGCAACAATGCTTAGCTAAGATTTTATTTGGCCACAACTTAAGTATGGACTGTGAAACCGGACATTAGTGTATGCAGTAAAAAATGTTCAAGTCCAACAAAAACTGTTCACGCCCCTGGGTACCGAATATTTAGACCCCGGAACCTATAGTTGACTTTTGTTAGAAAATATCGGTTAATGCCTAAGATATATAAGTATGTATTTGAAATTCAGGGATAGTACTTCTCTGACAATGGTATGTCTGTATGTCAAAAGTGGGTTGAATCGGACCAATACTTCCCTTAGTCCCCATATATCTAATAAAAAGATAATCGAACTTCCGACTGACTTTGTACCGCATATATCGGCCAATATGTGAGTTATCTCAAATGAGCTAGCATGTTTTACTCAATGTATCTTTATGCCAAAAATACATAAATTTTAACGAAAACTTCACTTACCCCCATATAACTTTTACTAGGATATTCGAACATCCATTTGACTTTGTTTCGTATGATTGGTGATTGTAGGTCAGATCCTTTAACGAAATCCAGGGAACATTTCTTTAGTATGTGACATGTTAACAGTTTGTGGAACTTCCATGTACTAACATTTCTAACAAACCTTATGTGTCTGTCAACATATGAGTTATATATAGTATGTATATGTATATAAAATTGCTTGGATTTCGATCCTCAGGTTAACGTTTTACATCTTAACGTATTTCCTTTGCTTTGATTCCTGAAAGTTGCAAGAGTATAAAATGTTCGGTTGCACCCGATAAGTTCGGTGTAAAGTGCTTTCTTTACTTGTTTTACAATGTAGTCTGATTTTTTTCACTTTACAGTAAGAAAATTACAAATCACTGAAGATTTCAATGGGAGGTCGGTTTAAAATCCATATACCGTATAGTATGTCGATCAATGTGTAAGACAAAATTACATTAGTTATATTGGGGCTAGGTTAAGTTTTCGTTCAAATTTATCTATTTTAGGCACAAAGATACACTGTTATGAATAAAACACGCTCTCTTATTTTCATTGGGGTAACTCACATATTGGCCGATATATGCGGTACAAAGTCACCCTGAAGTTCTAAAATCTTTATATTGGTCCGACTCAACCCTAAACTAAATATAGACATACTATTACAAGAGAAAGATTATCTCTAAATTTCAGTTATATATATCACTCATTGACCGACATTTTCGATGCAAAGTCAACGATGGGTCCCGGAGTCTCAATGCTCGGTACCTAGGGGATTGAACAGTTTTTATTGGATTTTAACAGTTTAAGGCGGCACAAACTAAAGAGATTATTCGTTCAAAGTTTTAGCCCGTTATATAAATTGCTTCTTGATTTGTTTACTAGAGACTGAACGAATCAAGTGGAATTTAAATTTTGCTATATGAGAAATAGGCGTGGTTGTTGTTTGATTTCATCCATTTTCTCAATGTGAGATAAGAATGTAAAAAGTATACCAGGTGCAATTTTGTCGAAATCAATCAGTCGGGTCCCAAGATATGGTTTTTCACCAAAAAGTGGGCGGTGCCAAGCCAATTTCCAACCCGGCTTTCATTAAGCTTTTAATGACTCTGGCGTACTTACTTATTGATTTACCATGCTTTTAATAGTTTTTAACAGTACCGTTGTATTGGGAGCGAGGGGGTTATCCTCCGATTGGGTTGTTGTAGCTTGAGTGGTTTAGGAGAAATGTACATATATTAATGTTGTTATAGGGCGGGGCCATACCCACTTTTTCAAACAAATTTTACCACAGGTGCCCCTTTCTACTGCGAGTCTCCGTACCGAATTACAACTTTGTATCCTTAGTAAGTGCTTAGTTGTGGCACTTTATATGTTTTTGGTTAATGGAGATTTTTTGGCGTGGTAGTGGTCCGATTACCCTCATCTGAAACTAGAATTTTTTTGAGTATGGAACCCAAATACAAAGTTACTTCGAGAAACCTCAATTTTTGCTTAAGTTGCAGCTTGAACAGACGGACGGACAGACAGACAGTCAACCGGATTCCAACTTTTTTCGTCATCCTGATCATTTATATATACGTAACCCTATATCAGTCTGGCTTAGTTTTAGGTGATACGTACAACCGTTAGGTGAACAAAACTATAATATTCTGTAGCAACTGTTTGCAAGGGTATAAAAAATAAGAAAATAATTCATAAAACAAATAATAAAAGATAAGTATTTTAATTCTTATTATGTATTAAAAATATTATAAATAAATATAAAATTAACATTATAAATAAATAATAATATTTTTTTTATTTATAAATAATAATATTTATTTATTGATTTAGCGCGCTTTTAGTTTTGAACGGAACAGATATATGGGAAGTAGGCGAAGTTATTTCATCCATTTTTGCATAGTCAATTGGGATGCTTAAGTAATTTGTCTTGAGCAAATTTAGGTCTTATGTGGTTTAGGAGATATGTACATAAAACTTCTAGGAGAACGTGGCCACGCCCATTTTTTTTTTAATTTTTAGCTCACAATTACTTTTTTATACTACGTCCCACATTCAATGACACGAAATTTTCTACCTAAATATTTGTATCTTATACGTATACGAGTATACTATATATTTTGATAGAAATTTCAACCTGGAACAAACATATCCTGAGCATAGGATTACAGAGGGCATGGATGATCAAAGACAAAGAGAACATGCAAGAAGACATCCTGAAATAAGGGGAGAGAAACGTTCAGAGAAACACAACGTCAACACATTTTAAATCAAAGACGACGTCGGCAGAGTCAGATCCCCCTTCACAGAGACAATCTAGTCGATAGGCAGACTGAAAGAATGATAATAGAGAGAAAATAATGTTATTCCCACTGATTAAAATGGAAATATAATTTCCGAAATATTTATGGCTTTCACACCAAGTATTACGTTAGCTAAATTTCAAAACTATTGCTGAAAGCCAGCCGAATTCTGCATTCGTCTCCTTTTTGATGCATAAACTTTCTTCTGAAGATAGAAATTACAATTTTGGTTCAAAGTTTTTCTGAACATTCCAGATTTTTTAAAAGATTTAACTAGAGATGTAAAAATATCGATGCTTTAGTCTATAGTTTTATTCGATGCATCGGAAATAGCAGTTTTATCGAAAGTAATCAAAAATTGATTTAAAAACATTGAAACTGGAAATGAGTTACATTTGTATATTTTCATATGTTCAAAAGTTTTAAAATATTTTGGTAATCAGTGGTTTAAGTTTATAAGAATAATTTAATGAAAACTAAGTCAAGACTTATTCTATATAAATTTTAGTTAATTTCTACAAACCCCAACATTTTTGCAGGATTTGCACAAATAGAATTTTATTCAACCTTTAAGTTTTATTCTAATGTCCCTTTCAAAATAAATGTTCGGATAGAACTGAAGAATGTGAAAGGTATTTCCATATTTTCCAACCGGAGTGCGCAAATATATGGATAGCCCATCTGACATATCCAATAAATTGTTTCTGTTTATCGTCCAATTTTTTTGGACTAGCTTGTGATGATCAGTCCAAATACTAATTCTGCAATATCATTATCCTGTGAATTTTCTAATTACTATTGCTAGCCAACTGTTGTGCGCATTTGTTTTCATGAAATAATCATTTGCAAAATGGCGTTAAGCAGGTAGGTTCGAAGCAGATAATGTATATCATAGAGAAAGGTCACGACGCAGAGAATCTAAAAATATTTGTGGCCAAGTCGTACAAGATGAGCCACAGCTAGCTCAGAAGGAATAATTTTAGCAGTGGCGCTTGAATTGAATTTTATTATTGAATAAAAATTATGCTCATGCTGTGAATATTTACAAATACAGGTACAATTCAATACATTTTAAGGGGTCAGTAGGGTAATCTGGTCTGTTTTTTTGACATTTTTTTTCATAGAAATTTTCATTCTACAATGCAACTTTTCCTACATATCATGAGGTATATCGTGGAGTGTATAAACAAATTTCGGAATTTTTAGATGACATCTGTCGGAGAAATAGCTGGGTGAATGAGATGCGTTTTTTCACTGGCGGACACGATTTCTCATGTTTGGATCATCTGAAACACAAAAGCCCAATTTATTCTTAAAATATACGTGAATGGTTATCGTCCCTACCAAAATCATGAAAAAATGTTGATAAATAAAAAAGTAATTAAAGTTTTTTTCTTTAATTTTTTTCCATGGTTTTTTACACAAATTTTGTCATAACATTGTCAATAAATTATAAGAAATTATGAATATGGTAGTGACGATAGCTAGGCGTTTTGTGAAAATTTAAGAAAAAAAATTAAGCAAATCGGTTGAGTAGTTCGACCGGAATCATGTCCGCCAGTTTAAAAAGTGTGTTTTGAGAAAAACGCGTTTAAAGTTTGAGGTGTGCACTACGAGCGCTCCAAACGTCGAGCGGTATTATTATTTATGGGCCTTTTTCGAAACCTTCCAATTATAAAGTGGGTTTCTATATTAATTCTAAGGGTATAAGGGAGCAGAAAATGCAAATGCATCTGCGTATATATCTATATATATATGGATATGTCACCAGCGATATAATAGATATTGTTAAGGTAGTTGGAAGTGTTTTTTGCTCTCTTGGATTATTCGCGGATTAATTTTAGTTTTTCACAGTGACAACACACTAGATTTTGTCTTGACACTTACTGGAAATCCGGACGAATCAAGTGAATACTAAGCCTAAAGAAACAGCTAAGTACAATTTGTTTTATAAAAAAATTCATTTCCATATACCTACCCTTTTCGTGGCGAAATTTTAGTTATCACATCAAACGTGCACTGCTTTGAAACTTCGTGTCGAAGAGTCAATAAATAGGCGTCAGACGCTAGCTTCATATGGAATATCATATTCGTTTATTAGTCCTTCAATATCGCTGCAGTACACTAAATCATCAATGTTTGTGAATTCAATGTGTCGATTGCGATAGTAACGTATATGAGTTCCTGGAGCTAGACAATTTTTTTGTTTCAATCTTGACGCTATTAGCTCAGAAATTTCTTTTGAAAGTCCTGCGTCTTGGACCACGTCATTTAACTCTGCCTGAGTGAAACCTTTAGAATTTTTATCAGTCTCAGCATCTGATTCTTCTGAGGCATCTTCATCCATCTCTATATCCTCAGTGTCAGCAGAAACTAGACCTTCGCCAATACAAATATTGCTTTCATCGTTCTGTTCAGAAGAAAGAAGGGTGGGAAGAGTCACAGAATTGACAGAAGGATAAGAGATGGCAGATTTTTTTTCGAGTTGTGCCCAAAAACACTCGTTAAACAAAAATAGCATTCCCTCTCATGATTTGTTGGTCTGCGCCAGATCATTGGAGAAGCAAACGTTTGTTTTTTTGTGTTTTTTCAGTTGCAATGAACATCTCAGGCATCTCTTTTGGGGTCCAATCGTTGACGATGTCACTAGTTTCTATGCCGAAAGCTTTCGTATAGCTAGATTTTAGTGTATCTGTAAATTTTTTTCAGATCTTACTTATAACGTATTCTCCACAAACGACACAGAAATTGTCTTTCATTTTGTAAAATATTTTTCTTGTAGCATTATATTCATCAAAGGCCAAGTCACCCACCAATGTAGAGCTGCGGTTGCTTGATGACGACGCCTGCTTGCTTTCTTACCCTGTCCAGCCGCCGATACTGGGGTTCCGACTCCCTGCATCGTACTTTTTTTTCGTGTGCCTACCATGACGGCGTAAAGGTGAGTCTAAAATGGGATTAGGGTCACGTACACGTACAACTAAACAAACTAAACAACGCAAACAACTCTGTTGCCCGCCGTCACCACGTGGAGGTGCCCTGGATGAAGGCACACGATATAATTTATGGGCAGCGGCCCTAAAAGCTTCTAGATATACTATATACTAAGTTTTGTGAACATTAAAGAAATTTTTATACATCCGACAGCCATATTGGATTTTCTATTTCGTATTTTGAAAATCTGACTTTAAATAAGTGATTTATGAAAATTCAAGAATTTTTTTTTCTGACCGCCATTCTGTATTTTGAAAATTTACCTTTAATTTCGAAACCAGAGACGATTTTTTTTGTGGACCTGTGTAATTTTTAATCTGCCGTTTTGTTTTGATTAATCAGCTGTTCTCCGTTTTAATTTTCTCCTTTCGTTTTGCTTTTGGTTTAGGCGTTGCCAACTATTCGTAATATAAGTAAGATTTTAGAGGTAGGGGTTGAACATACTCATTGACAGGTGCACCCAAACTATTTTCTCACTGAGGTATGGCCTCTGGCGTACATCAGAGAATCCTTTTCGAATTCCTTTCGGAATTCTAAAATGTTGAGAATGCTTCCTAACGCCAGAAATGAGGATTCTACCGCTGCTGGATCAACATTTAATGGTGAAACTGCTGACCAGACGAACAAAAGTGAAAGTAACTGACAAATAATGAAACCTCTGATTATTTTAACAAGCTGGGTAGTAAAATAAAAGAGTTGGAAATACGATGGTTGGTCAAAGGCAAAAAAGGCGTAAACTAAGCTATGTGCGATCTACTGAGTAGTATGTATAATGAGCCTGTATAACAAAGCGGAGAAACTGGAGAATAAAATTATTGTTGGGAAATCAACACAGGTAGCTCATATTTATAAAGAGATGAATACCCCAAAATGGCTGCGAGAAGCATCGGGATATTTACGCCCCACGAAATCACAAAAAAGCTATTGAAAAGATGCAACAAATGACCAATGGGACCGCACAAGCGAAAAATGGGTGGAAGTTGTGAAAAAGAGGAAACCAATTCAGTAGAAAATAAGAAGAAACCATACGCCATCATAATAACAAAAGAAGGTGAAATAGAATAGAATAGACTTTTATGCTGACATTCTCCGGAAAGTAAAAAACGACAGCGGTCTTGAAGATTTTATTTATTTATTTATTTAGTTAAGTTTATGAACATTAATTCTTACAGACTTATGGAGAGTTAGGATGCAAATTAGAATTTTAAAACAATTGAATTACAATTACATAAGTATAATAGATAACTTAAACTAAAAAACAGAATTGAGGGTATTAATAAAGGATACCCTAGAGTGAGAAAAATCTAGAAGAACTTTCCCGGAAATCGAGTTAAACTCACGCAAAGCACGCTTGAGAGGAACATATTCAGCAAAATTAGTACTTTCCATTTTATAATAAAATGGAGAAATAGATCTGAGACAACGCTGAAGAGTATTGACGTTAATTTTCCCTAATAAATAGGGACAGTCAATATCTCCATTAATTACATTGAAAACAAACTCAAGGCAGAGAACGGACCGTCTATTTTCCAGTAATTTAAGATGTAAAAGCAATAAACGAGATGTATACGATGGTATTGGGTCAACAAACTTTAAGGAGCGGAGAGCAAATTTAAGAAAAATCTTTTGAACACGCTCGAACCTATTAATTGACGATATGCAATGTGGTCTCCAACACTGCGTACTCCAAAATGGACCGAACAAAACATGTACACAGTAATTTTAACGTACAGGGGTCGGAAAAATTTAAAGCATTTCGACGGACAAAGCCGAGCACAGAGAATGATTTAGAAGTCATGTAGTTGATGTGATTATACGTACTGAAAGAAACTCTGTTGTCAAAAATTACCCCAAGATCTTTGATTTCAGTAACGCATTTTAGGACGCAATTAGAAATATTGTAACTTGAAGATAAGATGTTACGTCCCCTACCATAAGAGATCTGAGAGCATTATCTTCATAAAAAGTTTCGATTTCAGGCACCAATCATAAAAAGTATCAATATCACATTGAAGTTTGAATACATCTTGTGAGTTTTTGATTATTGCAAAAATTTTTAAGTCATCTGCATATAACAGAAAGTTAGCGAAAGAGAAGCAACAGGAAATGCCATTGATAAACAGCACAAAGAGAAGTGGACCCAAGACGCTTCATTGTGGCACTCCCAAAGACGCAATGAATGAATCAGATGACACTCCATCGACACTGACAACGCATCGTCTATTGTGCAAATATGATTTAATCCACTGCAAGAAGACCGAGTGAAATCCCAAAGATTATAATTTATTAATTAGAATATTGTGTGAAACTTTATCAAAGGCTATAGAGAAATCTGTGTAGACACAATCTACCTGAAATCCAGCGGAGAATGCAGATACAATAATCGCTAAAACCGCTAAGCTTGACACAGTGGAGCGTCCAGAGACAAACTCTTGCTGATTGACATTAATTATTGATTTTACTGCAAAAAATAATTTATTTTTAATAGAACACTCAAAAATTTTCAAAGTAGTAGAAAGTTTAGAAGTAGGCCTCTAATTGGAGACTACATCCTTTCTACCACCTTTGAGAATATGGGTAATACATGTCATAATTCGATTTGAAAAATTCAGCAAACAAGTTGGAGATTCCGCCAGGAGTGCATGCTGACTTACCACCCCAGCGTAAAGCAGAGGGAATGGCCGAACACGCTCTTCTAGATTTTACAAAGTTCCAAAAGAACTTAGGGTTCGACTTATTTGTAGACTCCGTACTATTAACAAACCTTTTATAGAGAGACTTATCAAATTCATTAAACAGTTTTGTGTAGTGCTGATATTGAACAAAGGAAACGTGAGATTTAGTTGAAGAGAATTTTCTGTAGTATTTATTTCTAAGATTTTTTAAACGTTTGAGGTCCTTAGTGTACCAAAACAACTTATATGGTTGTATATGTTTGAGAGGGATATTATTATGACAAAATTCCTGAATTGATTTCTTAAAAATGGAGAAACTATTAGCTGTATCTAGTCCCGAAAGTAAATCATCCCATTTAATCTCAAAGAGCAGATTGTTGAGTCGTTCAAAATCACAAAATGCTAAATTAAAATCAAACCCATCAATAGGTTTAACAGGAGCGAAAAGATAAGTATCCACCTCAAACGCTAGCGGAGAATGATGAATTGTAGATGGAGTAATTGAAGAGAATCCATCAAGAAACCTAAATTTTAAATTATCACTGAGAAAGACTAAGTCAAGACTAAAGTCACCCAGAACACAAATATTATTCTCTTTCGCCTTATTTAATACCAGTGAGGAAATATTATTTGCGTGCAACTTATACAACTCTAGAAGACTATTAGGAGGGATGTATGAGACTGTAATGAACAGAGCGTCATTAATACAAATACATAGTTGGTCCAGAATAGAATCATCATTATCAAGCATTATTAAACGAGGACGATATTTGCGATGAACTGCTAGGAGAACACCACCCCCTCTTAAACTGCAAGTTTTTTCATGATCTCTGTCCTTACGGAAGACATAATAGAGATTTGAGTCAAAATATTCATTATCAAAGTAACTAGAATTCAGCCAAGTCTCAACAATAACGATAATATCGAAATCCAAATGTGAAAAAAGTAACAGTAAAGTTAAGACAGGAGCCAGTTGAGGAAGGTGCAGAAAAAGCATGAATAAAATCGTGATTAACAGGCGCATCAACTAATCTGCAGCGCTGTTTTCCCCTCCCTTTGGAAAAAACTTAAAGGGACGCATTTTAATGCCAGAAGGCCACGCTGAAGAGGAGAAAACGACATTAAAAAAAGATGGGGACACACCTAACTTAAAGTTTATCCTCTTAAGATTATTGATATCAGAATCTTTCTTAATTAATTTATAACATAAAATATGCACTCTATCAACATTAGCATGTTTAACGACAAAAAATATAAAATCTTCTTCAGTGACTGAGTTCTTAAAGGCAAACAAGTGAATCCATTTCTTGGGTACGACGACATCGAGATCACAATTGGTGGTCTATCTGTCACCTCCAAGGTGTTTCCAACTAGGTCATATGGCACACAATGTGTTAATCTGAACGACAGGTTTTCTCTCTGTACACGTTGCGGAGCTGCAGAGCACGTAACAAAGGTGTGTAAAAATTAGGTTATTACAGTTAAACCTTAATCAATGCGCTGCAGCACGAAATCTGCTAAAACAAATAGTTTTAGAATAGAACATTGATGTCGCCTTACTAAGCGAGCAATATAGGCAGCATTCGGAAAGAACTTGGATAAAAAATATGAGTGAAAAGGCAGCAATATAGACATGTAAAGGACACAAAGGACAAGCCTTCATATCACGCTCCAAAGAACCCCATAACGACTTTAAATAGGTGAATACACTTGTACAAAGAATGTATTTTGTAAGCTGCTATGCTCGTCCTCACGCAAAAATTAACGAATTTTCTCCTCGAGCTGTCTCTAGAATCAGGAGCATCGGTCAACTGCTTGGGATAGCAGAATTACAAATCATCAAACGAACTTTATAATTTTAAACAGTGGCACACAAAATACCTTTCAAAACGGAAATAGAGGTTCCATAATAGACCTTATGTTTGTTAACGACACGCTTAGCAAGCATACTAAGTGGAAGGTGTCACATACGAGTATAATATGTATATACACAAATAACGATCATATGACTATAATTGCTGACGTTTCGTTCCTTCAATAAATCCGCCTCAGAAATGTATTCAAATGCCAAAAAAACTCCTGAAGTCAGCTATTGCCCTTAGTAAAAGATCCTGTTTAGAAAAGCTCTGTGAAGAAGCAAACATAAACCCCTGCGGAACGGCATACAAAATTTTTATGTCGAAGTTCAAAAATAAGTCGCAATAATCTATGAGAACTGTTGTTGTCGGGAATTAACACATGTCCGCATTTATGTTAGTAACCAACTTTACCGACGTCTTTTAGCAACCGGGTACCGGGGTACTCACGATCTAAGTATTAAAAATTTTGTTTCTTTTTGTATTAAAAAGAATTTTTTCTAAAAAATTTTATTCTTCAAATATTAATAGTTGGTGACAATTTAAAGAAAAAACGTAAACTAAGCTAAATACCCTTCACAGGTGCATTTCTGTTAGTAACTATGTGTTCAGTTTGTATGGAAGCTATATGCTATAGTTAACCGATCTGAACAATTTCTTCGGAGATTACATTGTTGCCTTAGAAAATAACATATACCAAATTTCGTTAATATATCTTGACAAATGTGAATGTTGTCCATACAAGAACTTGATTCCGATCGTTCAGTTTGTATGGCAGCTATATGCTATAGTTCACCGATCTGAACAATTTCTTCGGAGATTACATTTTTGCCTTAGAAAATAACATAAACCAAATTGCGTGAATATATCTTGTCAAACGTGAAAGTTTTCCATACAAGAACTTGTTTCCGGTCGTTCAGTTTGTATGGCAGCTATATGCTATAGTTAACCGATCTGAACAATTTCTTCGGAGATTATATTGTTGCCTTAGAAAATAACACATACCAAATTTCGTGAATATATCTTGTCAAATATGAAAGTTTTCCATACAAGCATTTGATTCCGATCGTTCAGCTTGTATGGCAGCTATATGTTATAGTGGCCCGATATCGGCCGTTCCGACAAATGAGCAGCTTCTTGAAGAGAAAATGACGTTTGCAAAATTTCAAAAAGATATCTTAAAAACTGAGAGACTAGTTTGTGTATATACAGACAGACAGACAGACGGACAGACGGACAGACAGACAGACAGACAGACGGGCATGGCTAAATCGACTCAGCTCGACATACTGATCATTTATAAGTATATATATTTTATTGGGTCTCCGACGATTCCTTCTGGGTGTTACAAACTTCGTGACAAACTTAATATACCCTGTTCAGGGTATAAAAATAACAACGTAGAATCGTGAATGACATCTGAAGCCTATTTGGGACACCCCAGGTAGTCGGTCGGTTTTTATTGTTCGGAGCCGAGCAGATGCCGTTCGAGAAAGAAAAACTCAAGGTTATTTCTTTGTTTTCTATCGCGCACTAGATTCGAGCATTTTTTAGTACGTAACAGATTTTTGGTGGGATCAGACGTGTTTCATTTGGTGTTCTCTTGACAGTGAAAAATAATGCTATAGAACAATTATCGAGAGCTGACTATGCTCGGTAAGTAAACGTTAAATATATTTAACATTTGTAAATATTTTAATTGGAATTTTGTGTAATATAATTATGTACGACGTATATCACATAATATTTAATTTATTAGGTTAAGTGCTACCGAAAGGAATGAGTACTTGAGGAAACTACTTGGAGAACACGACAGTGATTCGAGTAGTGTTTCTGATAGCGATGACGAAGACTGGATTCCAGCAAATAGAGCTAGACATCAAAATCAACGAGGTAATTCAGTGCGTGACGAGCCAGAAGATTCTGAAGATACAGAAGAAATCGCTGAAGAGAATTCAGCAGTGGAAGAAGAAGAAGTTGAGAGTAGCGAGAGTGAGGATGACGACAATGAAGTAGAAACAGCTGAGCCCGAAGGTAGTGAAATATTTGTTCTTAGCAATGATTGAAATAATAATTATTTTTCTTAAATAATTAATAAATGTTGTTATTATTATTTTAGGAAGAGCTCAAGAACCATCTGGGAGTTTTATTGCCAAAGATAAAACAGTGTGGAACAAAACTCCACCAACTCAGCATCAGCGGAGTGGGCCTCATTGCAGTACGGAAACTTTGTCAATTAGCGATACTTTAAAAAAAAATTTTACCTACGAAATGGTTGGCATAATCGTCCGTCACACTAATAAAAAGGCTGAAACAATTTTCAAAGATTACAAAGCTAACCATCCAAACTCACAGCATCAAGCGAAACGAAGCTACAGAGCCATTCCTACTAGTCACAGAAGAAGAACTATTGGCTATTGCGAAATCAATCAAAAACTTTAAAGCGCCTGGAATAGATTTTATACTAATAGACCGAAGTCATGACCCTACGATCCAGTAGGTTTGTTAATATGTACAAGGCGTGTATATTAGAAGAGATGCTCCCCGATCCATGGAAGGAACAACGTCTGATTCCACTCTCAAAACCAAAAAAGCTACCAGAACAACCTAACCTACCGATAGGTAAAGTGTACGAAAGCATTTTAAGAAACCGCTTGAAGTTAGCAACCTAAAAAGCTGGCAAATTATCAAAGAGAAATACGGCTTTATAAAAAAGAGGTCCACTATTGACGCAAGTGCCCTGGAGACGATCAAATAATTGCGTCAAACAGTGCATATGTGTTAGTAATGTTCAATCGTGTGTTGCCCGCAAACGTTCAAATTAACACGTCAAGCATCAGTTTAGTTTTGAGCAAGCGAACGGTCATCATATCAGCGTCGGATGATGTTATTTGTTATAGGCATGTGTTGCAATTCTTATGAAAAAAAAAATAAATTGAAAAAGAAGAAGGCAGAGTGGATGAAAAATTGGTACAAACAGCGTAATAAACTTACGCATGAAAATCTTTTCGCAGAAGTACAAATATCCAGCAAAACAGATTATTGTAACTTTTTGCGAATGGATTACGACATATTTAATGAATCTTTAACCAAGGTGGAGCTCCTTATCAGTTTTTTAAGGAGATTTCGTATTGCTCCATTTTCTCTTCTTTTTTTCAGTATGCTTCTATTTTAACATTCATTAAACCTCGTATAAAAGTTTCTGCCTAAAAATAAATTTCATCCGCATATGCTACCGCTTTGAAATCTACACCGTACATCAGGAATAATGGGATGCCCAACTCCTCTCTCACTGGAAGTGAGAGAACAATTGCTAAACGTTAAAACCATCTAAACTTTGACAGTTGACTGGATTGGGGAGGTTTTGGGGTTTGGGGTTGGGGCTGCCGAAAACAACCAGCAATTGGAGAAAATGTGTTGTTGACTGCAACGAGGGAGGAATAACATTTAGTTTTCCAAACAGTGGAACGGACCTCGAACGGTGAGTGAAAAACATTAAATAGTGCAAAAAGTGTTTGTGAATTTGTGAAAAATTTCGATGAAATCAGTGTTTCCATTGTGCAATGAAAATAG
The DNA here is from genome assembly GCF_016617805.1 of Bactrocera tryoni. NCBI lineage: Eukaryota > Metazoa > Arthropoda > Insecta > Diptera > Tephritidae > Bactrocera > Bactrocera tryoni. Next base: position 90,122 of record NW_024396035.1, read on the forward strand.
TAATTTTGGATAATAAAATTGAATTTCCGTGTGTTTTTAAATGTGATGTGCTGAACAAGTAGAGCGCGACAGACTGCAAGCGACATCTGTCAAATATTAAAATACACACGTTCTTATGGACACAGTTATGTAGTCGTGCAGCTGCCTCAATAACTCTGTCCATAAGAACATGAGTATTTTAATATTTGACAAATGTCGCTTGCAGTTTGTCGCGCTCTATTTGTTCAGAGCGTAATTGTCAATTTATCGCCATTGCCGTTAATTAGTTAAATAAATTATTTTAAACGATTTATAATTGAATATTTATGATAGTTACAAAAAAAGTCGTACTTTAAATATTCATTAAATATGCACTTTTTGCACTATTATTATTATTATTATTATTATACATATTTTATAATTAAATGTTGCCTTTTTGTATTTTCTTTTGTTTCTTTTAATAGGCGTAAATGTTGACTCGACCGTTTAGGTGTTTCCGATGAAACACCTAAACATATTTTTGCTTGTGAGCGGCATTTTTCGGCAAAAATGCGCCTTGAAAAGCGGTTGCGTTCGGGGGCCGTTCCCGATATAAATTTAAAAGTTGAGCATACATTTGACGTCCCAAATTCCGAATTAAAAAGTACAATTTTATTGGGTCTAGAAGATTTTGCTCCCCAAGTTGAAGAAGCTGTCTTAAAAGCACAAAATGCATCGAGGCAGCTTTTTCCAAGTATTGAAAATGAAATTGAAGATGGAATTTTAGAGCCTTTTCCATTTTTTGAGGAGAATGTACAAATCTTTTAATTTTGATAAGGCCGCGCAAACAGGTAGGGGTCTGACCGCAGGTACAGAAAGGAAGAAGAAATTGAGGGAAGAGAATAGGGTTTTGAAAATAAAGTTAGATCAAAAAGAGCATCAAAATAGAAGTTTAAAGGCCCAGTTAGTTGAATTGGCCGCAGAGTTAGAAAGGTGTAGGGAACAGCTAAGGAATAGCTCATTTAGGGAACAGTCAGACCCTCTTTCTTTAGTTTGTAGTAAAGTTCCTCCTCAGTTAGGTGCTTGCATTAGGAGTAGTTTTATAAATAGTAATCGCCGTACCCATGGTCGGCGATATGACAATTTTTTGAAAACGATAGCTTTGGGTGTATTTTTTCTATCGCCAGTTGCTTATCGGCACTTAAAGCACCAATTAGATTTTCCATCCGAAAGTACTTTGGAAAACTTTGTTACAGACTGACCCCGTTTCCCAGGTTGCACCCAAAGTAGCATAAAATCGTTAGAGATTAGGAGTAGGGGATTCACTTTCGAACAAAAGTTTGTGTCGGTTTCATGTGATGAAATGTCACTGAAATGTCATTTGCAATATGATAGGAAATTCGATAGGGTGATAGGTATAGAGGATTATGGCGTTGAAAATCGCACTTCTAGATTAGCAACTACTGCAATGACTATAATGGTGCAAGGTATAGGTGGAGAGCCTTGGTCCCACCCATTGGCTTATTTTTTCGTAAAAGGTTCCTGCAAAGGGGATATCCTCAAGAAAACATTATTGAAGCCATTACCCAACTGCAAAATATAGGACTAATTCCTTGCCTTTTGTTTGCGACCAGGGCACCAATTTTCAGAATTTCGCTAATTTGTTAGGTGTTTGAGCGTCACTGCCTTTTTTAATGTTAATGGCAAGGAAGTGTATTTTTTTTACGATAGCCCCCATTTGATAAAAAGTAGTCGTAACTGTTTACAAAATTTAAAAAATACGGTTTTCTTTAAAAATAGTCGGGTAAGTTGGTCGGATATTGTTCATTTTTATGAAACCGACTCTAAGTCGAGTTATCGGTGTGCGCATAAATTAACCGATGCTCATATTTATCCAAATACCTTCCAAAAAATGAAGGTCAAATTCGCGTCTCAAGTATTGAGTAATACGGTCGCTTCTGGTATGTTGTCCCTATAGCTTTATTAGCTTTGTTAATACCGTGGAATTCGTTTCATTTTTTAATAAATTATTTGATATTTTAAATAGCAGTTTCGTTGAGGCTGTTGTACCCACTAAAAAGTGTTTGTAGGTTCCCCTGAACAGTTAGAGTTTTTAAATGAGGCTGAACAAGTTTTAAAAACTATTCGGGTCGTAGTGGGTGGGTGTGGTCGGGTGGGTGTTAAATATTAACAGTTTAAGACGATTGTGGCGATTTTTGCTACACTCAGGTTTTCCGTACTTGAAGACGAGACGACTATGTCAGGACAGTTTAGAACATTTTTTTGGGCAGATTCGAAGCAGAGGAGGTACTAGAGAAACGCCCTATATGTTCTCTAGTTTGTTTAGGAAATCGTGGGGCTTACGTTACGTAAACGTCGTAACAAAAGGAAACTGTGAGCTGCCTTTAGAACCTGATGTTACAGTAATTTCGGAACATAGTAATAATGTTCTACGTAATGTGTGTAATGATTCACTATTGAATGACCTTTCTTGGCAGGATTTCCAAGGTCTACCACGGCCTGAACACTCCCTCGTTAGATCAATAACATTAGATAGTAGTTTAGAAATTAATTTTTTGAAAGAAAATGAGTTTAGCTACTTTTGCGGCTATTTTTATTTAAAAATTTTCAAACTGCACACATGTTCCCTGCCTTTACCATATTTAGGAGATGAAATTCCTTCGGACGAATTCATCTTCATGCATCAAAATCAAATAGACAAATGCAATTTATTGAAGCCGCCTGAGGATTATACAACATTTGTAAAAATTTTGGAAACCAGATTTTTAGAAGAATTCGACAGTAATTGTCATAAAATAGGAATAAGAGATATTCTTTTTAATAAAATGAAAGATGTTAGGCCCTTTTTGTGTTGTGATAATTGTGAAAATTTAAATTTTTAAAGGATTTTATTGCATTTGCAAAAATTTTGGAAACCAGATTTTTAGAAGAATTCGACAGTAATTGTCATAAAATAGGAATAGGAGATATTCTTTTTAATAAAATGAAAGATGTTAGGCCCTTTTTGTGTTGTGATAATTGTGACCCAAAAATAGTTATAGCCCTTTTTATTAGAATTAGAATATATTTCTTAACTGAATTTTTAAATAAAGACCTTTCTGTCCCTAATTTTGAAAATAAAACTTTGTGTGTTTCACATCTATAGGTTTCAATTTTTTTTTATTTTTTAGTGGTTACAATATGCGAACTCAAACTTACGATAGAATATAAAAAAGTAAAAATTTTTTAAACAGGTAGGATAAAGAGGCTCTAAAATTAGAAAGCAATTTTTTTAACAAAAATTAGAATTTGGTATTTAAATGTAGGCATTTGTATATATGTAAATAATTTGTTATTATGCTGTGATATTTTTATATATTTTTTAAATGAACTGTTATTGTTTTGTTTTTTTCGTTATATAATGAATTGTTATCGTTTTGTTACTTTATGTAAATAAATTTTTAATGGGTGTTATAGGCCTAAAGGGGAACCGAGCACCCAAAACTAACTGCGGTAAAGCGCCGTTTTGCATACTTCCTGGGTGGTGTGGAAAGTGCAATTGGGAATTTTAATTTAAATGCTCAAAAATTCTTATTTCGTTCGATCTGGCCACAATGGAAAATGTTATAAGAAACGCTTATTTTGAGGCGCTCTCACACTGGAATAAGTTGGGCATCCCATTATACCTGCCGTAAATGAGCTCATGCTTGTCAAACATGAGTGGAGACGATCAAGTTAGTGGCCGTCAAATAGGAATATCGAAAATTTTTGATTTTCCTCAAACAGAGCCGACAACAGGTCGGTGTAGAGTACGTGTAGCCGACGACACCAACACACTTAAAGTGTTTGACGCAATTATTTGATCGCCTCCAGGGCACTTAAGAGAAGTAATTGATACTGCGAAGTGTGCAAAAAGTGGGAACGGATGGAAAGTTAGTACAAAAAAATACTGAGCATTACAAGCCCTGGATTTAAAAAATGCGTTCAACTAAGTAAAGTTGGCAAATAAAATAAAAGATCTATATGAAATAAGCGCTCCACATGATCTGATAAATATTATTTTGAAAATCGGAAATTATTATTAGACACGGACCAGGGCACTCAGAGCTACACTATCTTCAGTGGAGTATCGCAAGGCTCGGTTTTAGGCCCACTACTATGGAATATCATGCACCACGGGGTGCTAAGAATATTGCAACCCAATAATGTGAAAACAATCGCGGAAAGATATGCATATGAAGAAAAGATATCATAGGAGAATATAAGATTACTTCACATCCAGAGTTGAAGTACATTGGTGTAATAATCGACACAAGACTCAAATTCAAGGAGATGATACGACATGTATAAGGTGTATTCCAAAGTAAACAGCACATAAAAAAAAACAGAACAAATGATTTTTTCGGCAAAATCAATTTCTTTTATTCAAAATAGTCTCCTTCTGCTTCAATACAGCTTTTTGCACGGTCCAAAAGCATGTCGAACGAGTGCATTAGCTCGTTGGCCAGTATGCCTCGGTACCATATCAAGCGAATACGGGGAGTGGGTAATGATTAAAGTGTGATTTTTGGTCAAATAATCCTCCTTCAAATGTTGGATTCTGAGCAATTTTTGGTCGTCAGGCAATTTGTGCGGAACAAACCGTGCACACACCTTTCGGAAGCCCAAATGTTCGGTCGAAATGCGATAAATCGATGTTTTGGAGATGTTCAATTTGATTTCAATGATGATTTCGGCTGATTTTTGATGTATTCACCCACAGTTTCGATGGAATTTCCGGTTATCACTGATTCTGATTGGCCCAAATGTTGATCGACATTTATCTCCTCACGACCACTATGAAAACGTTGAAACCACTCGTGCACTCTGTTACGAGATAGGCTATCATCACCATAAACTTGTTTCATCAATTGAAACGTTTCGGTAAAAGTTTTACAATTTTAAAACAAAATTTATTGTTTGCTCTTTATTCAAAGCTCTTTTCGCATCGATAGCACAAACATACTGATACTTAGAACGCAATAAGTTCCCTTCCAATAGATGAAATGTCACGAAATTCTCACTGGACAATAAATAAAAGATAAAGATAAGCATAAAGATAGCAGATTCTAACGTACCAGTCGGCATGTAGATGGCGCCGCCAGGGGGCACTAGATTCAAAAGGTCCTGTTTACGTTGGAACGCACCTTGTAAAGCAAATAAAGTTTTTGTCTAGAATGATGGCGTTGACGTTCAGTTATATTGTATCCGGCTCCAATTTGGATACTGTCGCTAGACATAAAAACATATGCTAGACCAATTAACGTAGTATACATATATCCTTTCTGCAATACTTGTGATAAGTGCTTATCAAATGACGCTGCTGTGGTATTAACCAGTCTGGAAGAGACGTCTACCGCAGCAAAGAGAGAGGAGAGAATCAAGAGCATCACAATGTAGTAGAAAGGTGTCAAAATTCATACAAAGGACAGTGGACTCACTGTCTGTTTCTAGACATACATTTGTGGATAGATAGATACCATGCGGACCTGGATTTCTACCTGAATCAGTCAGTGGCCATAGATGCTTTAGAAACTTCTTCTTCTTTACTAGCGTAGACACCACTTACGCGATTATAGCCGAGTTAATAACAGCGCGCCAGTTGTTTCTTCTTTTCGCTACGTGGGGCCAATTGGATATTCCAAGCGAAGCCAGGTCTTTCCCCATCTGGTCCTTCTAATGGAGTGGAGGTCTTCCTTTTCGTCTGCTTCCACCATCGTCGACAGAGAACTTGAATTCTCAATTGCCTACAAAGTCCAAAGTAGCACCTGTTGGCAAGAGTTATCCGGCGTTGGATTTCCAGGCTGACATTGTTGGTGGTGTTTATACTGGTTCCAAGATAGACAAAATTATCTATGACTTCGAAGTTATGACTGAGAGCCAAGTAGCGAATGCGACGACTGTTTGTTTGATGACAGGAGATACTTGTATTTCATCTTGCCCCGTTCACTGCCAGCCCATTTGCTTTGCTTCCTTGCCCAGTCTGGAGAAAACAGAACTAACGGCGCGGGTGTTGAGGCCGACGATATCAATATCATCGGCATACGCCAGCAGCTGTACACTCTTATAAAAGATTGTACGTGCTCGATTAAGTTTTGCAGCTCGAATTATTTTCTTCAGCAGCAGATTGAAGAAGTCGCACGATAGGGAGTTGCCTTGTCTGAAACCTCGTTTGGTATCGAACGGCTCGAAGAGATCCTTCCCGATCCTGATGGAGCTTTTGGTGTTGATCAACGTCAGTTAACACAACGGTATTAGTTTTTCGGTTTACATTTATTTTTGTCTAATTAAAAGACAAACAATTTCAAAGCTCTTAAGATCAATCGAACCCCAACTGAGGCTATCATCAAACTGCTAAAGATTCAGTTAAAGGAATTTGTATAATAGATTATTTTAGAAAGATGTAAAGCTCTTAAATCTTTTTAATATAAAAGAAATCAATAACTAATCATAAAAATTAGGGTGCCACATTTAGCATAGTTATAGTTCATACTCGACCCAGAATGCCAAGTGTTTTAGTATATGTTGCTTGCAATCGAGTTATGTATATGTATGTATAATTTGTTATTATATAAGACATTATTTTGTAAATATAGGAAAGAAATTATATAGTATAAGGAACAATGAAATGTAACTTTGATAAATGTTATTAAGTAAATATATATGGTAATGCTTAATATAGTAATATTTATATTAGGTTGTCAAATATCCGCAATCTTTTCTTTTGAATTTCGCAATACATAAAGCGCTCCCGACTCGTATCTGGCAATACTATACATCTTTGTAAGGTTTTGACATAACCTATAAAACGACGCTATGCATGATAAGTTTGGATATTGCGTTCATAGACGTGTAAACATGGAGTTCACTAACGCCGAAATTCGCGCTATTTTAAAGTTTTCCTTCGATAAAGGCAAATCCGCTAGAGGAACGTTTCGTGAGAAGTTCCATGAAGGTTTTGCTGTGTGTTTGGTGGGATTAGAAGAGAATCATCCACTACGAGTTGCTCCCATATGGCCAGGCGCTTAATTCTACCATCTACTGCGAACACCTGGACCGTAGGCGATCGACCAGAAGCGTCCAGGACGACGCCAGACCACACACTTAGTTGATGACTCGTCAGAAGCTACGGGAGCTCGGATGGGAGCTTTTATCGCATCCACCATATAACCCGGACATAGCGCCAAGTGATTACCACCTGTTCCTGTCTATGGCGATCGCTCTTGTTGGTTAAAGTTGAACTCAAAAGAGGCTTGTGAAAAGTGGCTGCCCGAGTTCTTCGCAAATAAGGAGGGAGGCTTCGAAGAGGGGGGTATTATGCAGTTGCCGTCCAGATGGAAACAGATTATCGAACGAATAAAGAACGAAAAAGCGAAAATATTTGACAACCACATACGTAAATTAGTATAATAATGTAATTTTTAAAATCGTTAATATTTATTATTTTTAAGCTAAACAGTATCATAATATTTATTTAAAAAATACAAATTTTTACTCATTGTTATTGTTCTTTGCATATTCCTCACCAAAGGTGTAATGCGTTTTATATAAAATCAATTTTAAGCGTACAAGAATTTCTCATAATTCGAGTAAATTTGTTATACAAATTGTTCTAATTAATTTCAATGTGTATATAAATAACTCGCTTCTGATAAAATTACACACTCTCCTTCTTCTTAATTAGCGTAGACACCGCTTACGCGATTATAGCCGAGTTAGCAACAGCGCGCCAGTCGTTTCTTCTATCCGCTACGTGGCGCCAATTGGATATTCCAAGCGTAGCCAGGTGCTTCTCCACCTGGTCCTTCCAACGGAGTGGAGATTTTCCTCTTCCTCTGCTTCCCCCGGCGGGTACAGCGTTGAATACTTTCAGAGCTGGAGTGTTTTCGTCCATTCGGACAACATGACCTAGCCAGCGTAGCCGCTGTCTTTTAATTCGCTGAACTATGTCAATGTCATCGTATATCTCGTACAGCTCATGGTTCCATCGAATGCGATATTCGCCGTGGCCAACGAGCAAAGGACCATAAATCTTTCGCAGAACTTTTCTCTCGAAAACTCGCAACGTCGACTCATCAGTTGTTGTCATCGTCCAGGCCTCTGCACCATATAGCAGGACGGAAATTATGAGTGACCTATAGAGTTTGGTTTTTGTTTGTCGAGAGAGGACTTTACTTCTCAATTGCCTCCTCAGTCCGAAGTAGCACCTGTTGGCAAGAGTTATCTTGCGTTGGATTTCTAGGCTGACATTGTTGGTGGCGTTTACGCTGGTTCCAAGATAGACGAAATTATCTACGACTTCAAAGTTATGACTGCCAACAATGACGAGAGTGCTAAGTGGCGAGTGCGACAACTGTTTGTTTGATGACAGGAGATATTTCGTTTTGCCCTCGTTCACTGCCAGACCCATTTGCTTTGCTTCCTTGTCTAGTCTGGAGAAAGCAGAACTAACGGCGCGGGTGTGGAGGCCGATGATATCAATATCATCGACATACGCCAGCGGCTGTAAACTCTTATAGAAGATGGTACCTTCTCTATTTAGTTCTGCAGCTCGAACCATTTTCTCCAGAAGCAGGTTGAAGAAGTCGCACGATAGGGAATCGCCTTGTCTGAAACCTCGTTTGGTATCGAACGGCTCGGAGAGGTCCTTCCCGATTCTGACGGAGTTTTTAGTGTTGCTCAACGTCAGCTTACACAACCGTATTAGTTTTGCGGGGATACCAAATTTGCGGCATAAAGGCAGCTCCAGCTTTGAAATCGACGAAGAGGTAGTGTGTGCCGATTCTTCTTTCACAGGTCTTTTCCAAGATTTGGCGCATGGTGAAAATCTGGTCGGTTGTTGATCTTCCAGGTCTAAAGCCACACTGATAAGGTCCAATCAGATTGTTGACGATGGGCTTTAATCGTTCACACAATACGCTCGATAGCACCTTATATGCGATGTTGAGGAGGCAAATCCCACGGTAGTTGTCGCAGATTGTGGGGTATCCCTTTTTTGTGGATTGGGCAGAGCACACTTAAATTCCAATCGTTGGGCATCCGACCATACTTTACAAAGAAGCTGCTGCATGCTCCTTATCAGTTCTTCGCCGCCGTGTTTGAATAGCTCGGCCGGCAATCCATCGGCCCCCGCCGCTTTGTTGTTCTTCAGGCTTGTAATTGCTATTCGAACTTCTTCATGGTCCAGCAATGGAACGTCTGCTCCATCGTCGTCGATTGGGGAATCGGGTTCGCCTTCTCCTGGTGTTGTGCGTTCACTGCCATTCAGCAGGCTGCAGAAGTGTTCCCTCCATAATTTAAGTATGCTCTGGGCATCGGTGACTAGATCACCTTTGGGAGTTCTACAAGAGTATGCTCCGGTCTTGAAACCTTCTATAAGCCGCCGCATTTTTTTGTAGAATTTTCGAGCATTACCCCTGTCGGCCAGCTTATCAAGCTCATCGTACTCACGCATTTCGGCCTCTTTCTTTTTCTGTCTGCAAATGCGTCTCGCTTCCCTCATCAACTCTCGGTATCTATCCCATCCCGCACGTGTTGTGGTCGATCGTAACGTTGCGAGGTAGGCAGCCTAGCTTCTCTCCGCTGCGACACGGCAGTCCTCGTCGTACCAGCTGTTTTTTGGATTTTCCAATTGTTTCGGTTGCAGCTGTACGTAAGGAGCTTGAAATGCCGTCCCACAGTTCCCTTATACCGAGTTGTTGACGAGTGCTCTCAGAGAGCAGGAGTGCAAGCCGATTAGAAAATCGTTCGGTTCTCTGTTGTGATTGCAGCTTCTCGACGTCGAACCTTCCTTGTGTTTGTTGGCGTGCGTTTTTTGCTGCACAAAGGCGGGTGCGAATCTTGGCTGCAACAAGATAGTGGTCCGAATCGATGTTAGGACCTCGGAGCGCACTCACATCTAAAACACTGGAGACGTGTCTTCCGTCTATCACAACATGATCGATCTGGTTGGTAGTTTTTCGATCCAGAGGCAGCCAGGTAGCTTGATGAATCTTCTTATGCTGGAATCTAGTACTTCAGATAACCATATTTCGGGCCCCGGCGAAGTCGATCAGCCTCAACCCATTTGGGAATGTTTTGTAGTGGAGGCTGAATTTACCGACCGTAGTGCCAAAGATACCTTCTTTGCCCACCCTGGCGTTAAAATCGCCAAGCACGATTTTGACATCGTGGCGGGGGCACCTCTCATAAGTGCGCTCCAAGCACTCATAAAAGACATCTTTGGTCACATCGTCCTTCTCTTTCGTCGGGGCGTGGGTGCAAATCAGCGAATATGTTGAAGAACCTCGCTTCGATGCGGATTGTGGCAAGACGTTCATTCACCGGAGTGAATGAATCCCACACCAAACTTGCCCTCTTTTATATGGCCACTGTAGTAATTGCCACAAGGACCTACTCGTCTCTGTCCTTGTCCCGTCCATCGCATTTCTTGGACGGCGGAATTGTCAGCCTTTATTTACACGAGGACATCAACCATGAGGTTTCACGAGAATGGAGTCATGTGTGGTAGTTCACACAAGTAAGGAAAGTTCTCTGATCACCATTCACTTGGGTCTGGCCAGAAACGATTCTTTTACATATGACTCAAGCAGCTCACAATTTCCGGTCTATGACCAAGTATCCTCTGGGTAGCCTAAGAATATCCGTTCGAAGGCGAGCTAAAGTGAGAAGGCGAAACATTCCCCACATAGGGTTGCGCGCTGGGTTTGGGACCCGCCACGTAAAAAACTATACCAATGAAAACCCCCTTTTGATGACGACCATGGCAAACGAAATAAGGACTACGATATTAGGGCATGCACCTGTAATGTCCGGTCCCTTAATTGGGAAGGTGCCGCTGCCCAGCTCGTTGATGTCCTCGTGAAAATTACACACATATATACGGAAATCTCATACGAGTATAATATTTTACTTTGCGAAAGTATAAAATGTTCGGTTACATCCGAACTTAGCCCATCCTTACTTGTTTCACTTTTATGTTTTGATAGGTTGGACAGCTTTTGTCCGAAATAAGATTTCCAACAACTTTTCCGTAGGAAGTTTTTGGATAAGGCCAAGTTCACTAAAATTTTTCAAAGATATGTGAAAAACGCGAAGAATTCAAAAAGGAAGTACCTCAAGTCAAAGTTGATTTGCGATTTTAAAAACTCATGAGGACAAAGCAGTCGCTTTTAGGATTAAAAAAATGAACTTTTCCAAAATTTCAACTAATTTGTGTGATAGCTTACTACGAATAATTTATAGATCACACAAAATCATCAAAAACAAACAAGAAATTCGCGAGAGAAAAAAAATCGTTTGACATTTTTGATTGAAAATTTGTTTCGTAAGAGAAAACACTTTCTGAAGTAATACAACAACAATTAATCCGAATTGTCAGCAGTAAAATTATTTCACCTTTTAACAAGCTGTGGATCTCGATAATAGTTTTGGTTGTAGATTACGTCACTCTCTCCAATCCGATCCCAATTCGTCTGGCATGCTTGTTCTTTTTTATACGCATTGTATGTTAGTAAACATGAAGTCATAGAAGGATTTCGCTGTAGCGGACTATCCCAAGCATCTTCGTCGTCATAAGTGATTAAAGTATTTGAGAAATTTTGTCTAGATAATGAATTAGCTGCATTAACCATATATTGGGTATCATAGAAAGGAATTTGATCTAATCGGAACGGTAGCTTTTTTGTCGGTATAGGCAGTGGCCCAAGTTGAGAAGAGTTCACTTCGCGCGTGTTTATCCGATCAAATGGTACGTTACGTGTACATTTATTTATTCCAGCGAAAAATCTTTGATTATAAATGTGTACCTGAAAGTAAATAATTTCCTGTTTAGTAATTTCTTTAAACATTTTTTCTTAAACAAAACAAAAAGTCAGGGTAGGTAAAAAAAAGTAGGGATCAAAGTTGAAGATATATGAAATTAAATTAAGGTTACTCTGCCATATTTTAATTTGTCATGTTCCTTTTAACTTAAATACATTATATACTCATATAGAATAACTATTTAGAAATGAATTTAGAAAGAACATGTAATGATGGACTAAATTCGGATGTAACCGAATATTTTATACTCTCGCCAAGATCAAAGGTGGGGGAATATGTAGGTACTTTCAGGTGTAGCAAAACTTTATATTTAAAACTATTGGGACAGAATTCAACTTTCATGGTTCAACGAAATCGTGAGTACATTACTTTCATATTTGGTATTTTATTAACTTATGTAATGTATATTATAAGTTTTAGACTCACTTAGTTTCATTAGTACATTTTACATGTTCGAAATATTAATATATTTAAATGAGATATATGTGATATGAATGATGAAGACGTTAACAAAAGGGTGAGAAATTCCAATCTCATTCTGTATAAATGAAAATCATTACATGTTGTATGTATATGTGAGTTGGGGTAGCACCATAAAAGAAACCGGCCTTATACTCGTATACTATAGTTTAATGCCGAAAATATGTCAACCAAAAGTTCGAAAGTATTAGGTAGGTATTAGGTAGGAGCCTAAGGGCCATCATAAATATATATTATTTACGAATTCAAATACTAGAACGCATAGATTGACCAATGTATTCAATTAATATCAGCCAAATATTCTAGGACCCACATATTTGAGACCTATTTCTATGAAAACATATAGGTCGACTTCGATAATTTTTATCATAAGATGAAATATCTCAGGGCCATTATATGTGAAAAGTTTTATTTTGATAAATTAATTGTGGTTTGATTTGTGAAGTGTAAAGCGAAAGGATCAGATGGAATTTAAATATTTCTTATTCTTGAAGTTGGCGTGGTTTTAGTCGATTTCGTTCATTTTAACACCGTATGATAAGAATATTTGAGTAACCTTACACACCAAATTTGGTTGAAATTGATCAAGTAGTTCTTTAGATATAGGATTTGGGCTAAAAATTGACGATGCTACCTGCTCATATAAAACCCATCCCTACCATCCTTTTTGAGAAAATTAATGATTGCAGCTAATTTATTCAGTGAGTTTTAGTGGTTTTCATCAAAACCTTCATATCGGGAGTAGGCGTGGTAATAACCTAATTTAACCCATTTTCCTAGCGTATAAAGAAGGGCTAAAAGGGCTTCTTCTCAGCAAGTTTGGTAGAGTTAGCTTCAGCGGTGAAAGTTATGTTTATTTAACCATTTACGGGGCGGTGCCACGCCTACTTAAAAAAATGTTTAGTTCATAGATGTCCCCTGCTATTGGGATCATACAGTAGCTAATCACTATATTACAGTTTTTTTAACGTTTAATAGCGTTCTGTGGGCGCGACAAGAATCCGCTCATGTATAATATCGATCGCCCTCGGATACCAAGGAACATATTTACGTTTCATTATAAGTATATTCATCGCTATCATTTATATATAAATAACTAAAAATCTAACTCGATTAGTTTTAGATAGTAAAATTAACCGTTAAATGAACAAAACTATTATACACAAAATGTTGCAAGGGTATACAAATTATGAAATACCTGTTGTGCTAAGTTAACGAAATCCTGAAATCTGGCTGCACGATAGTGTAACAAGACTTGAAATAAAGATTTTTCTCGCCATTTTTTAGCATACACTCGTATAAATACTGCTGTTTCTTCATTCAATTGGCCCGTTTTTTCATTGACTAAGGGCTGAAAACGTTGTCTTTCATGATATCCACGAAAAGCTGTAAGTATAGATCATATATATATGTATCTATGTTAATTCTTATAAAAAACATAAGAATATATACTTAATATATTGTTTTATCCATAAGTTTAATAATAATTGTCACAAACTCAATATACGTTTTGAATTCCTACTTATTTGTGGCATATCCGAAGGTGTAATTTATCTCCTCTATAGCTCTTGTTCTTTGTTAATTTTAGTTGTACACATTCATTATTAAGAGTTCTTGAAAGGTCACAACACAGTGAAATAGTAATAAATTGATCTCCAAAAAAATTGCTTAGCTGAAAACGTGGTACATGCACAGCACATACCTTAGACCATATTCTTTCAATGTGTTATTTTTTGGCGCTGGTATGTGTAGTTTGATTCTTTTATATTTATATACATACATACAAACAAATGCAAGTATTTTTTTTATTTATTTTTATGTGTATGCGGCTTGTAAATGAACATAATGCAATATTGAGAGCAGCTTGAAGGTTTGTAAACTGAAGAACAGTGACAAATTGCTAGAATGTTGATATTTTAAAAAGTATCTTGTGATCATTTCTAGACACATTGTATTTTATTTTTTATTGTGTTTCTAATTGTCCTCCGTTTGAGTGGCTTGCTCCACTTCCGCTAAACGTGCAGCAGCAAGTGCTTCCTCTTTGCGCGCAGACTCAAAGAGATCCTCAGCTTCAGATGGCGTTTCACTGGCATCAAAGTATTCAACATCAAAATCTTTTTCGGCGTATTCCCTATTACCTTTTTGTATTTTAGTGGCTGCCTCATCATTGCGAGTGACTCCTTTTGCTGAAAAATATTAGAAATAACCGAACTTTTGATAAATGTTTTAATGGTAATATTTCAATATTTTGGCAAACTGCAACAACAACAAAATTTTTTTTAGTACGAAGGATGGGGATGTATAGACTATATTTCAATTGTCGAATTCTTATGTCACTAATTTTTTGTAAACCAGTGGACAAAGACGATTAAACAATAAATAATAATACGCCGATTCAGGCTAAATATGATATATTTTTATAGGTTCTATACATAACCCCCCCTTTCATTTACTTACTTAACAGACTTGCCAATTATTTAGGTCAATTCAACGGTTGGACTTGGGCATCAATGTCACGACGTCTAATAATGATACTGATTTTTCTTGGCCAGCAGTCAATTAAATTTAACCCGATGACTGGTCCATATAAACTGCTAACCCCAACCGAATCGAAAAAAAAATTCTAAATTGTACAACATTTTTTTTTGTTCGTGTAAAGCTTGATCTTCACATGTAATACCAACCAAATACCAACTCGAATATTTGGTAGCTGTTTGTGTACGAGACAAAAGGATTGACTGATGATTTTTACCAGGACGAAAATGGAAAAACGAGTTTGCTTGAAATTTTATGTTCCTAATGGTATCACGCTTACTAAATCGTTAAAATTTTGCGAAAGTGTTTCATTGATTCTACTATATCAAAAACACATATATTTGAGGGGCACAATGCTTTTAGTGAAGGTGTCGATCATCGAAAACTTGCCCTTTGGGAGTTGTCCATCCACCTCTGTTAATGATAACAACATCGAAAAAATTAAAGAAACATTGCTTGAAAATCGTCACATTTTAGTAACGTTTTTGGTATGAAGCGTGTTAAAGTTAGACTGGTAACAAAATATCTCAATCTTTTGCAAAAATGACGTCTAGTAGAAATCGTAAAAAACATGATTGATTACGTAGCTGAGGTCTTCATATTCATTGAACGCATCTTTAGTGGCGACGGGACGTGGGTTTATGATCAAGTCGTCGAAACCTTCCGACAATAAAGGGAATGACGGTTCAAAAATATACAGAAACTGGAAAAATCATCAGTATCATAAAGTTATTTACCATGAATTCATTCCACGGACATCTACGTGAAGCAAGTTGTTCTCAATTTTGCACTTTCAATTAATTTAAATCTCATTATATAGGTACTAGAATTGTAAAATGAATTTATTAGAATATTTTGTTGGGCCTATGTATTAACAAGTTTGATATTGGCTTTTATATGGATTTTTTATCTTACTCAAAGCATTTGACGAATTACTAAAAAGTAAAGTAATGAGAACCAACTTAATATAGCTACAAAATAGAAGATCTGGTACTGGAGTTAAAATGTGTGGGACTGGATAATAACACCATGTAAAAGGTTATGTTAACTATTTCATTTCAACTACTAAAATTGCTACAACTTTTTAAACCAAAACCCCAGAAGTATAAAGATCTTCCTAAAAATTTTACACCAGGTTTCATACGGCACATACGGCAATTATGGTTAATGATTATAATCGATTCACAATTTCGTGCAAGAAAGACTGTTGGAAACTTTCTTATGCCATACATTTTTACGAATTATATAAAATGTTCGGCTGAAACCTAAATTAGTCCTCCCTTATTTATTTATTATTACCTTTTTTGGGATCCTTGCCCCCTTTCATTCGCTTTCGTGCTAGCAACGCTCTCATCATAGACTGAACTTTAATTACTTTTTTCACTTGGACTTCGTACAATCTATGAAAACAAAAAACATGATATACAGCAAGATAAAAATCCCTTATATGTATATTAAGTTTCAATTAAAGTCTTATACCTTGCCAAAAATTCATCATTATAATATCGTAAGAATACTTTAGTTTTTCCAATTGCCCAGCCTTCCATTTTTAAACGAATCATTAATAGACGGCAATTTTCTTTGGTAATATCCACAGTTTCATCAAAATCAAATGCTAAAAATTGATAACTGCAGGCGAGAATTGAATGAGAATCTATTCGTACATGTACATCTGTATATTCCTTTACAATATGTATATTTATGATTTGAATATGTAATGTTATCTACTTTTATAATACTTCTAAATAGCGCTTGATAATATTGATATTTTATACCGTATGTAATTGATAAAATATCAAATTTTTAACTAGCTTTAACTAACTACAAAGAAAGAAGATACAAGGTACTGCGATTTGGTGGTTATGATTAAGGTATTGTTACTGAAATGTCGTAAAAATATTATATTTTTAACCGTGAGTTTGACGTTTCCGCAAACCTTGTTATTGACCGTGTTAACTATTATGTATTTATTATTATATTTCCAACTAATATTCTATTTTCGACATTGCTTAATTTAAACGAACATGTACAAACCGTCTAAGAAATTCTTGAAATGTGATCCGACATGAGTAGCCTCGTTGCCTGCCGACCACTGTATCCAATACCCCAAGAGCCTTCATTTGTTGTTGCACCATATCGCTATGAAACGCTCGCGGCTTATATTCTAAGTCCGCTCTTATGCACCGAACGAAGTGTACACCCAAATTACTACTAAGTGTCAATGTTTTGAGGAGAGCTAAACAAGTGAAGCGAAAATTTGCGGCCAAAGTTCGGAGGTTATTCACTTGCGAAATACAACCAGCTGATAAAGTATTTAGCGGCTGCGAAAAATATTTTGTAATATTTAATAAAATGAAATACAGACATAAACTAAAAGCCACTAATAATTGCGACAATAATACATACATAGGATTTTCTCTGAGAATCTTCTGGTTTATGTTGTACACTTTCAAATGGCATTGTCAAGTTGCCTGCTTTTGTTAGTTGATTTGTAAACATTAACATTATATTTTCGTCCATTGACGATCGAAAAGATTCGATCATTTCTGGAGGCACAAAGTCACGATTGATATCTGTGAAGGCCCGAGTATCATATATTATTCGCCCGGTGTAGTGTGCGACTGATATTTCGGTAGCTGTGTGCTTTTTAACGAATTGGCTATGCTTTTCCACAACCCGGTCTACAATATATATTTAGTTTAAAGACAAAAATGCATATGTGTAATATTTCTAACTCACCCATAATAAGATCTTGATCTTGACTGGTTCGAGAAGCATCATCTATTATGTAAAATAGTCCATCTGGTTTTGTCAACAAATTATCAAGAGCTGTCTTATTGTCGTAGAAATTCAAATTGTCCGTGGGTATATCATCTGCTTCCTAAATATGCCAAATTAAATTAAACGCATGACATATGGAGTTTTTAAATAATTGTTTTAATAAAAAGAGGATAAGCCGGTTTTGTTGTAACAAACAGAATACGTTCAAAATTTATAATACAAGCGGCGCTCCAAAGTAAACAGGACTTAAAAAAGAAAACAGAACAAATGGTTTTTCCGGCAAAATCAATATATTTTATTCAAAATAGTCTCCTTCTGCTTCAATACAACTTTTTGCAACGATCAAAAGCATGTCGAATGAGTGTTTTAGCTCGTTGGCCGGTATGGCCGCCAGTATACCAGTGCAAGCCTTTTGAATGGCCTCTACGTCTGCATAACGCTTTCCTTTCATCGGCGAATACATTTTTCCAAACAGGAAGAAGTCGCACGGTGCCATATCAAGTAAATACGAGGAGTGGTTAATGGTTAAAATGTGATTTTTCGTCAAATAATCGGTCCTTCGAATGTTGGATTCTGAGCAAATTTTTGGTCGTCAGAAAATTTGTTCGGTCAAAATGCGATAAATCGATGTTTTGGAGATGTTGAATTCCATTTCCATGAATTTTAATAATGATTTCGGCTGATTTTTGATGAATTCACCCACAGTTTCGATGGAATTTCCGGCGATGACGGATTTTGATTGGCCCACATGTTGATTGTCATTTATGTCCTCACGACCACTTTGAAAACGTTGAAACCACTCGCGCACTTTGCTACGGGATAGGCAATCATCGCCGTAAACTTGTTTCATCAATTGAAACGTTTCGGTAGAATTTTTACCAATTTTAAAACAAAATTTATAGCTCTTTGTTCGAAGCTCATTTTCGCACCGATAAAACATACATACTGACACTTAAAACGGCAATCAATGAAATGTCATTAAATTCTCACTGGGAAATCGATAAAGATAGCAGATTTTAACGCACCAGTCGACATATAGACCAGGGGGCGCTAGATTCATTTTGGAACACTTCTTGTATGTATATGTAATTATCAAGAGCCGTCTTATTGTCATAGAAGTTCAAATTGACTATGAGTGTTTATAATATTTAATACCCATGCACTTAAATTTACAACAATACAAATATATTTATTCTATGTTTGGACCGACAATGAAAACATGTTTTCGTGGGAAAAACTGGTTTTCGCACTAAAACTTGGGTTTTCGTCCATTTAAAATCTGTCAAACGAAAACACTTTTAAAACCAGTTTTCGCTGAAAACTACTTGAAAACCAACATTTCACTCATTATAATCGGTGCCTGCACTAGTTTACTCGATTTTATTGGAAGACATATTTTGCCGGCTCTAAATTGTCACTTGATATTTGTTTACATTCCATATACAAATACAGCTGTCATTTGATATTGTCATATTGGGGCGATTCTCTTGCTCTTGCAAAACCCTTGCACGGTGCACGAATTGCAGAATTTTCCTCTTGGGGCAACGGCACAACAACAAACACACGCAGAAAATTATTTGTTTATTTTTATGGAATGACACGTAAAAATATAATGCAACCCTGTTTTAGTTGTTATTTTACATAAAGCCATATTTCGTCGGTAAATTGTTGAGGGAGGTAAGTTTTAAATAGATTTTATAATTTCTACTTAAGTTATAAAGATTTGTTACAGTTCATTGTTAATAATTTCAAATTCACAATAGTCATGCACAATAGTCATTCTCATTAAATTGACCGAATCAGCCGTTCATATATCATTAGATTCTGCAATGGGTGCTTACTTGGCCTTGCACATTTCGGTATAGGATTTTTTCATTTTGTGTCATCGTGCAATCTTGCAAGAGAAAGAGAATCTCTCTATTGATATTGAAAAATGGAAAAGCAAAAATACAAACAAATAAATTTGTGAGTTGTCAGTGAAAACTCATCGAAAACACACATTGTCGGTCCGAACGATTTAGATTCCACAACCCACAAATGTGTTTTCAAGATGTTTTCAATGTCGGTCCGAACATAGTATTACTTGGGTTAAGATGCAATGCAAAGTGATCCCAAACCATACAGCGTAAACAATGCGATAACACACGCACACACATGTATTGCATTGTACAGTTAAAAACAACCCAATGTAGTCCTGTGGTGTGCAGTTCATACTAGGGATGGAAAGATTGTTTAAGAATCGATTAATCGAGCGCAAGAATCGATTCTTTCGATTTTAACCGATTTTAAATTAAAATGACAAAAAATTATTTATTAAATCACGGGCATAATTTGAATGAATAATTCAAATCGATTAAATAAAACACAAAAATAGTTAAAAACAATTATATTGTTTTGTCTATAAATAATGTACCAAGAACATTACATTTCATATAAAATTTTTTTAAATAATTCAAGTTGTTTAAACAAGTTTAATAAAATAAGTTTTTAAATAAATTTAAAATAAGTGAAAGAAAAATAAGCTAATTGTCAGTTTATCATTACATTATCCGGGACAGATCTTAAAAACACAAGCATATTTAAGTGATCAGGCGTTAACCGGCTGCGAATTTGATTCGCAGTTAGCCCAGTATGCGAAAATAAACGTTCACAAGGTGTTGAAGTCGCAACAATCGATAAGTATTTTCTTGCAATCCTCGATACGTGAGGATACTCATTTTCGATACTTTTCCAAACAAGTAATGGATCTGGTGTACTACCTCTATCTACTATCGGCCGATTAATAAATTGCCTTAATTCAATTGGTACTCCACCCGCTTCATCATTGTCGTTATACTAATTACTCGATTGTACAGCTTGATCCAAAAAATCCCAGAAATTTTTATCTTTATTTGATGACTGTTGATCTTCAATAGCTAGCTGACTATCACACTCAAAAGCTAAGTTTTTTAACACTTTCACCTCCTCATTACCAGTGAACCTATACGTATAAAATTCCAATAACATATTAATATTTAAAGTATTATCAAAAATCCTAATGAAAAAAAATGAATTTTTCCCTATAGTTTAATAAATTTTCCATGTCAATGACGTACGCACAGTCTCTATAGCACGTGAACAATTAAGGATACTCTGGAAACCAATTTTTTTGTGTCGAGGATCAAGAAGCGTTGCGATGTGATACACTTTAACAGACTCAATGTTGGAAAATTTTTGCTTTAATTCAGCCATTAACCTTTTCCTTAATTCTTTACCAACTGTCGTGATGGGATTAAGCTGATTTGTTTTCTGCAAAAAAAATAAAATAAAAATTATACAGTTAATTACAATTATTCTTTTATGATAGTATTTTTTTCATCTATTATTTTTTCATGATACTAATTACTTTTAAAAATCAGATCACCTCACTTTAAATGTATTATATAAAACGATAAATAGAAAAAACAAAAAAATTACTTACTTATTGAAGTCCCTTTACCAGTGGAATACATTTGCTCAAAGTCACGTGCTTATCTGCATTAGCTTCATGTGTAGCAAACCACAAAGGATACAAAACATCCTTTATTTCAATAAGCGTATCAAGATCATCACCTTATAAAACATCAGGTGGCTTTGATCGTGAAGTTTTATCTCTTTAAATTATAAGAAGAGCTTGATTCACGTAATCAGCGAGATTAATAAAACGGTCTAACATCTTATAGCATGAGTCCCAGCGAGTTCTAACTTCTTGTATTATTTTTAACGATGGTTTTCCAGATTTTTCTTGTAAAATTTTCAATTCTCGAGAAGCATTTTCACTACATCTAAAAAAATTAAATATTTTTTTTTAACCTTGACGAGTAAATTTCTTAGTTATGATTTCTGATTATGATCAGAGATATTTTCCGTATCACTATCATTTTCATCGAGGGATTTAAGCATCTCACTTTAATCAGATTCAGATGCCGGCTGTGTAATATCAACTTCAATAAGACTTTGTCCAACATTATTGAGAGCGTTACCAACAAATGAAACATGTTTTGCTTCACCAAAGTGTTTTTTGATAGCCCCTTTTATGTTGGCTCCTCCGTCTGACAGCACCGCACTGATTTTATTTTTATCAATCCTCCACTCTTCACAAATTTCATTTAATCTTTCGATTAAATATGGAATTGTTTTTCGTTCGGTTAAATAGTACGCACCAAGTTCATAAGAAGTCATTTCATAATCTGAAAAAAACGGGGTATAATTAATTAACAATCCAATAATTCTATACTAAATAACAGCAATCATATAATTTAAGAATAAAATTTACCTTTCAAATAATGAGCAGTTATACCAAGGTAACTGCACATTGTGTGCTGATGAGTCCAAATGTCTGTGGTAAGACATATAGAATCTGCCTTTTTCAATTCTTCTTTAACTTTCAATTTTAATTCTTCATATTTTGCTTTCATTCGTTTTGTGATAGTAATCTCACATGGAGGTTGATAAAGAGGCTGCAATTTTTTTACAAACATTCTAAACCCTTTTTTTTCAGGCGTTCATAAAGGAAGATTATCGCCAGCAATCATGTACATGAGAGACGTTGTTGCTTTCTTATTACGATGACCACCGGCTGCAAAAATATAGATAAATGTTAACATATAAAAATTAATTGTCGTTCGATTAAACTTTACCTGAGAAAGAACTTGCATTATTTATACAGCGATCAATAGGTCCTTGGAAAGTTGGTCTCTCTGACTCTTTTTCACTCAATGTGCGATTTTGATTAGGATTAGAAGCAGTTAAGGAAATTTTATGTGATTTTTCGAGATGTTTGATTAAGCTAGACGTACTATTATTATATTTTCATTGGTTTCCACATTGGTGACACTGGACATTCGACCCGTTGTTTATTTTTATACTCTCGCTACAAAGTTGCTAAGGAGAGTATTATAGTTTTGTTCACATAACGGTTGTTTGTAAGTCCTAAAACTAAAAGAGTCAGATATAGGGTTATATATACCAAAGTGATCAGGGTGACGAGTAGAGTTGAAATCCGGATGTCTGTCTGTCCGTTCGTCCGTCTGTCGTCCGTCCGTGCAAGCTGTAACTTGAGTAAAAATTGAGATATCATGATGAAACTTGGTACACGTATTTCTTGGCTCCATAAGAAGATTAAGTTCGAAGATGGGCAAAGTCGGCCCACTGCCACGCCCACAAAATGGCGACAACCGAAAATCTATCAAGTGTCATAACTAAGCCATAAATAAAGATATTAAAGCGAAATTTGGCACAAAGGATCGCATTAGGGAGGGGCATATTCGGACGTAATTTTTTTGGAAAAGTGGGCGTGGCCCAGCTTCAAACATAGTTAGGCTGTTCACGGTAAGGTGGTTATCGGGTTATGTGGTTATGTGATTAAGTAAACAACAACAAAATGCGATATAACACAATAACCAACTTTGATCAACCTAGGCCCTTGTTTACAGATTATGTGGTTGTTTGCTTATTTCCACTGTTAGAAAGTCGTTGGAATTTTACTAAATGGCAGCACAAAAAATAATTAAAACTAAGCGAATGGCATTTCCATTTAGATTTTTTTATTGGAAAATCTGCTATTAACAGTTTTTTTTTGTTTACAAACAGCAAATTAAAACCGAAATAAAAAGCATCACAGAGCATCAAAAATCATTGAAGCAAGTAAGAATCACAAAGCACAAAATAAATATAAATTTGTTGTCATTTATTTATACTACATCTTTAGTGTCTACAGAAATACGAAAGCGCCGGCGAGAAAAGGGAGTGTAGAAATGGACGGATGCCGAAATCAAAGCAGTGCTGTGCTATATGCAGGAACACCGAAACATCGAGGCGAGTTTTCGACACATTAGTTATTTATTTTGATTTAATTACATCCCCTTTAATTTCAGAAACCAACAGCGAAAATCTACTATAGTAAGATGCTTGCAGTAACAAAAATTGAAGCGACGTGGAACATTTTAAAATGTACGGTTCGGTATTTAAAAAGACAAATGAAATCGGCAAAACACCGGCTAAATTCCACGGGCGCTGGAGTAGGGGATGGCGATGTGGAGCTGACTGTGATGGGTACATTTTATATATATTTTAATATCAACTTTGGAATTAAATTGTAATCAATGATTTGCTTTATTACAGATAAAGTGCTTAAAAGTTGTCCGCATTACAAACAATTAGCGGACATTTTTGCTACGGAGAGGGAAGCTGAGGTGGTGGTAATGAGCTCCTCTCATAACGCCTGATCACTTAAATATGCTTGTGTTTTTAAGATCTGTCCCGGATAATGTATGATTTTCTTAAACTGACAATTAGCTTATTTTTCTTTCACTTATTTTAAATTTATTTAAAAACTTATCTGCGGTTAGCCCGTTTGCCAAAAAAATTAAGGCCAAACACCAAAACACTGCCATTGATAAACTGGCTACATTAGAAGCTGATAGAATGAGCTTTTGAGAAAAACAGCTTCAATTTGAAATTGAAAAATTCAATTGGAAGAAAGAAGTTGAAGCAAACAAAAATGAAAAGAAAAAGATTGAATACGATTTCCAACTCAAAAAAATGGAGTTGGAGTAAAATGAAAGAATGAGAAAATTGGAAATAGAAATGAAATATAAAAATAATAATAATAATAATAATAATAATAATAATAAAATAACCAATAAACAAATAAATAATTTTCCGTTGCTTGTTATTAAAACAAAAAAATGAATTTTTATTGAAAAATTAAATTGTATAGTGTTTGTATTTTTAGTTCGGGGGTAGGTGCAACAATAGCATATCCATCATATTGGCATTCATGGGCTTCGACACTTTGTCTTTCCTAGTGTGAAGAATCTCGCCTATTCAAGAGTATGTTGTGCAGCACTCAGCAGACAAGTACCCATTTATTAAAAAATGTTTGACTGTCTCGGTCTTTTATTTTTATCCGCATTTGTTTCAAACTACAAAACTTTTCTTTAAGAATCCCAATGCAATATGGTAATTCGCAGAATGTATGGAAAACAAGTTCCCGGCGCTCTGCCGGTCCAGGCCAATGAATGAATTGGGGTAGTTTATTCAAAATTTTTTCTTTTGGTGATATTGGTCAATGTACCTCCATCTCCCACACCGAAAGTTTTAGCGATTTTACGTACAGAAGCACTTTCACTCGATGAACCTAAGCGGAGCAATACGATTGCGAGTTGTAAATCTACAGGTATTTGTAAACTTGAATTAGTAAAGTTCATATCATTAGAAAATATTTCTAGGAGATGAGCGAATTGGCATTTGCTGACGCACAGCATTTGTAAAAATCTTCCACCGTCAAAGTAACACAGAACATTTTCTCGCCAATGAAAAGATTTCGGAACATGTAGTTCATCTTCCCGTCTACTACAGATGGTTAAAGTTATATCCTCTAGCAGTTCATCTAGTACTTCATCCATTGCATTGTGACACTGTTCAGAGCGCAAGATGTCTGCAAATTTTATACAAAGAATTTTTTGAACCCTTAAAATTTACTGGTACTCTGCTATAATATGCCCACCTCTGATAGTACAACCAGTGAAAAAGGCTACTTACTGCCTTCCTTCCTTTTCCTTCCTCATCGGCAAAATGTGTGCACAGTGAAAAACGTGGTAAAAACGTAAACGTTTTTGTTTGTTAACATTTGAACAATGTTGCCATTGCCCAATACGCATATATAGTTTTGAGCACATTTTTGTTTTCAATTACAATTTTTTACAATATAAAATATCAAAACTGAAAACAAACTATTAAAAATAGTTTACATATTTATAAATAATGGTATTCGACTCTGATTTTGAGTTATTTTATGAAAATTTCAAACATATTGAACAAGTTGAATTATAAAAGTTGATAATTACTACCGTATGTCGATATTGGCAACCCAGGGTTGTGAGAGAGCAATCAGCTGACACGTTTCTACGGCAAAAATCCAAATGCCGTGTATTCTCACGTCTTCCCACGTCAAAGAGAGAAGGGAGTAGCGATTTTCACTGTTCAGTTACATTGCGCGCCCATAAGATAGGTCGTGCCAGCTGACACGAGCCACGATTCTACGTTTTTCACTGGTTGTGCTTTTAGCCCTCAGTGGCATTTTGCCCGTTCGGGCACGAGTGCACATTTTGAGGGCTAGATGAGGGGATGAAGAGGGAAGTGAGAGCAACGTATTTTACCACTCCATATCTACAAATGAGACCATGTTTACAAAGAGAGCGCGTGCATATATGGGAAGTTGAACTGTGGGTAATAACTGTCCAATTGCCCAACAATTTTAAGTTTCTTTGTAATTACTATAAATTTATAAAATGTAAGACAAATAACAAAAAGTATAGTAAATATTTTATTTTAGTAATTCTTTTTTTAATATGTCTTTGTAACAGCATTAAATTTAGTTTATTTCAAATAATAAATTCTATGTTTGGTTTAATCTCATTTGCTGTAGCTACACGCATTATTGTACCAAAATTTAAATCAGATAACCTACTTCTTATTTTATGTTCGTTTAATTTCATTATTGAAAAAACTTATTCACAAGTGTAGGTAATTCCAATGATAGATATAATTTTCGAATCAAAAAGTTTCAAACCAGGTTATTTCGTTAAACTTCCTAATAAAAAGTAATTTTAATAATAACTTCAGTTTATGAACCACTGTTTTTTCAAACGCATATGCCCAAATGAATCTTATGAGATCGCAATGTGAATGATAAGCCAACACCACTTCCACCGCCCGCTTACCATAGAATTTCCAACGATTTGGGGTTTTCCCCGTAGAAACGCGTCAGCAGATTGCTCTCTCACAACGCAGGGTTGCCAATCTCGATATACTGTAGTAATTATAAAAAATGTATTCAATATGTTCGAAATTTTCTTAAACTAACTCAAAATCAGAGTCGAATGCTATTATTTAAAAATATGTTTCAGTTTTGATATTTTATATTATAAAATTATAATTGAGAAGTTAGATGTGTATAAAACTACATATGCTTATTGAGTAATGGCAACATTGTTCGAATGAAAACGAGAACAAAACGCTTACCGCTCGTAGCGAAGGGAGAAGCGGTATTCTAAGTTTCTGCGTAACGTCCTATTTGTGTGCTTAGCCACTCTCAATCAATAATGCCATACCGCGCAAATATATTTTTATTTGATGATTTTTTATATTTTTGAAAAAATGTGTTCTTTTTCTTTAGCGCGTATTATTATTTTAATACATTTCCAGAGGCAACTTATATTTTTAAAATTTAACAAAACAATAATAGAAAAGAACCTCAATTCTTTGAATATTTTGATAAAATAACCAAACTGAAAATATCACAAATTATATATTTATATAAGCATTTTCATTAAATGGAATTGCAATATGTTTAAACAAAATATATATTATGATCACAATTATCTTTTCTTGTTTATACCACAACTTGAGAAAAGTTTTCCCAATTCTAGCTAAAATGAATTTTTACAACTGGCCTCACCACCATTAACCACAGGGTTTGTTATGTTTTAAAATGTGCTGTTTTATTATTAAATAAAATTGTTTTTAGATACAAGTATAACTTATATAATTTTTTCCCAACCGTGATTAGAATTTTCCACCATGCAAAGGTAAATAAAAACTAATATTAATGCGAAACTCTAAAACCTTCAAATTATGTTTACCTCTTTTTGTTCACACAACTGTACAATTTCGATATGAAGTAAACTTCCGCTCTTTAATTTGTGTACAATTTCAGTATTGCCGCAACCAGAGATAAAGAGATGTCCAACTCCTCTCTCACTGGAAGTGAGAGGACAATTGCTAAACGTCAAAACCTCCTGATCTTTGACAGTTGATCGACTTCAGGAGGTTTTGACGTTTAGCAATTGGAAACGAGCGATGGCCAGATTGAAATCTTACCAAAAAATATATATACGGAGGGATTTGTTGCATCGTTCAAGACCTCTTATCAAAATGCAAAACAATGAAAATTAAATAAATTTGTGAAATTTAAAGGTATTTGATGAAATGTTTTGTAATTTGAAACATCATAGTATTATTTTCAATTGAAAATTATTAAAAACTTTTAATGATTGAGAGCTAACAACCTTAAATCCTATTATTGGGTATTGAAAGGACAAAAGTCAGTTGTTATAATATTCTTTAAAAGATTTAAATAGTTTCTCCATAAAATAAATAACCACTATTTAGTAATTTATATTCGTACTAAATGTTGGGTATTGGGTTAAAATGCCCAAAAATTGTTATTTTGTTCGATCTGGCCATAATGGAAAATGTTATAAAAAACGCTAATTTTGAGGCGCTCTCACACTGGAATAAGTTTAACATCCCCTTATTCCTGGCCGCAACCATTCTGCTATGAACATTAAGTTACGGAGGAATGCAATTGATTTTTTTCGCAACTTCTTCTGCCCTTCCCTCTGTAAACTGATATTCTCCTCATCTAGCCCTCGTGCGCACTTTGCTAACTTTGCGGACTAAAAATGTGCCCATCCCTGACGTATGTCATCATGCCAGATTACGATAGAAGTGTTACGATCACGTATGTCATAATACGAAATACAGACTTTTAGGTGACGAGTGATACGGTCACGGATGTACCGATTCGACCCCTGCTTCCTAAATATACGACACTAAATAATTCGTAGGGCACATGAAGCTTCTAAATAATTGTTTTAATTAAAACAGGATAAGCCGGTTGTTACAAATAGAATACGTTTGAAATTTACCATTGACTGCAGGGTTCGCTATTATGGGGAAAAAATGCGGTATAATAGGTATAAGATGATTGGACTTTTAGCATACTGAAGATTATGCACATATTGTGTAAGAGGCAATTAAGTCATATGCATTTCGATCCAAACTATTTTCAAAGAATGTTTGTATTATTTTTTGCGTAGTACATATTTTTATTTTTCTTGCAACGTATTATTACAGATTATATTGATTTTGTTTACCTAACGGTTGAGTATATCACCTAAAACTAAGCAGGGTGACGAGAAAAGCTGAAATCCACAAGTTCGTACATGAGCGTAATCGGGCCACTACCATGCCCACAAAACGCCCCTAATCGAAAACCTTTAAAGTTCCGTAACTAAGGATTAACTTAAGATATAAAACTGTAATTTGACACAGGGGATCGCATTAGTAAGTGATACCTGCGGTCACAAACTTTTGAAAAAGGGAGGGGGGTCCTTTTATCAGTTTAATGTACATATCTCCTAAGCCAATTACTCTAAAATATCCAAATTTGCCTAAAACGAATATTATAGCACGCCTACTGAAAATGGATGAAATCAGTTGATAACCCCGCTCGCTCCTCACTTAACGGTACTGATAAAAACTACTAAAAACGCAATAAATCATGAACTAAATTGGCCAGAGACATTAAGTTTTACCTTAGAGATGGTATGAAAAGGCTTTAAGGGAGCCGGTGTGAAAATTGGATGATGGGTGTGCCACCGCTCTCTTTCTGATGAAATCCCATAGCCCCGGATCCGATAAACCGGTTTTGACAAAATTTTATACGTGGCATTTATGTCATATTGCTATGTCACAGTACAAAGCTTCAAAGCTTCAAAGCTCCAAATCGTACAAATTCCTCTTGATTGATTCACTTTCCAGTACCTAAATCAAAAAGCAATTAATATAACGGGATAAAATCTAACTAAAACCGTTTAAGCACCTAGGTACCGAATATTTGGATCATAGTACCTATATACATATACTTGACCTTTGATCGAAAATATCGGTCAATCTGTGAGATATATAATCGAAATTCAGCTATACTCCATGGAAATTACAAAACGTGTTTTGCTCATAACAGAGTTTCTTTGTTCCTAAAATAAGTAAAATTGATCAAAATCTAGACCTACCCCCTATATAACTAATATTAGAATTTTAGGCCGTCCAGAAGACTTTACCAGGTGCATTCCAAAGTAAACAGGACTTAAAAAAAAAACAGAACAAATAGTTTTCTCGGCTAAATCAATTTATTTTATTCAAAATAGTCTCCTTCTGCTACAATACAGCTTTTTGCAGGGTCCAAAAGCATGTCGATCGAGTGTTTAAGCTCGTTGGCCGGTATGGCCGCCAGTACACCGGTGCATGCCTTTTGAATGGCCTCTTTAATTTGTGTATGATTGGTTTTTTATGTGTCATTTTAACAGTATATGATATTGGGAAAAATAGATAAAATCGGGTCGATACTACCTCAACTCTCATATACTACATATGTACATATAATGATTTTCGTCTGTATAACAAAATGTATGTGTCTGTCAGTGTATAAGTTATATGTATATGTATGTATATTTAATTGCTTGGAAGTCGATCCTTTAAAGTAGACGTTTAACACCTTAAAGTATTATCTTGCCTTTAATTCCAGTGAATGTTTATTATTCAAATCGAAACATAAAGATATGGGTATCACACACATTTTCATCTTATTTAAATGGTGTTTAGCATATTTTGGCCAAACTTTTCTTACAAATTTTATGTTGCTACAGAGTACAATAATTTTACTTACCTAACGATTGTTTTTATCACCTAGAACCAATCGAGATAGATATAGAGTTATGCGTACAATATGTATGTATATAAGTGGTAATTAAGAACAGGCGAGTGCAATTCAGGTGATTGTCTGTCCGTCGACCGTTGGGGTAGTATCGACCCGATTTTATCTATTAACTATTATCATGTCACATATTAAAAGAATGTTGCATACAATCACTAATCATATTTACCAAAGTCAGGCGGATGTTCGAAAATCCTGGTAGTAGTTATATGGGGGCTAGATCAAGTTTTCGCCCAATTGTATCAATTTTGGGCGCAAAGATATACTGTTTTAATTAGAACATAGTCTGTAATTTTCGTTAAGAGAACTATAATACATATTGGCAGATATATCCAGCATAAATTCCCCTAGATGTTCGAAAATCTTTATTTTAGGTATATAAGGAAGTATTATATGTAAGTAAATTCAACTCTTTCTTGATACACAGAAATACTCTTGTCAAAAAATGTTTCTATCTGAATTTCCATTAAATATTTCAATTTTATATTTCAAACATTGACCGATATTTTCGGTCAAAAGTCAATTATAGATACTGGGGTCGCCATATTCGGCACCTAGGGGCTTGAATAGTTTGTTTATATTTAGACAATTTTCGGTCATAAGGTGCCAAACTTTAATGATATGAATTGCTTCCGATTTGTGTACTGGAAAGCGTGGTTGTGATCCGATTTCGCTTATTTTCCCACGGTGATATAAGAATATGAAAAAAATGTTACGTACTAAGTTTAGTCGAAATCGGATTTCAACTCGTCTCGTATTCCTAATCATTTATACATATGTATATACTACTGTGCCCAAAAAATAAGGTGACATTGTATTTATTTTGAAAATTCTTTATTTATTCTTCCAAATCAATTTCATCTCCTTCAAAGATATCCCCTCCCGATGCAATGCACTTATGCCAACGGATTTTCCAATCTTCGAAACACTGGTTGTAGTCACTTTCCGGGATGGCCTACAGTTCCGTCTTCGCTGCGGCTTGAATCTTCTCTATCGTATAAAAACGGTGTCCCCGGAGCAAACTTTTGAGCTTGGTGAACGGCCAGAAGTCGCACGGCGCCAGATCAGGTGAATACGGTGGTTGCGGAACGATATGGGTTGAGTTTTTGGCGAAATGATCACGACTTACGAGGGCAGTATGGGATGGTGCATTATCGTGGTGTAAAAACCAAGAATTGTCTTTCCACAATTCCGGCCTTTTTAGGCGGATAGCGTTACGCAAATGACGCATAACGTTCAAATAATATTCCTTGTTGACTGTTTGACCGGTTGGAAGGAATTCACAATGCACCACACCACGATAATCGAAGAAAACAGTCAACATGACCTTGATTTTTGAGCGGCTTTGGCGCGGTTTTTTTGGTCTCGGCTCAGCATAGATCCAAGTTTCATCGCCAGTTATAATGCGTTTCATGACACCCTGGTAGTCGGAAAGCATCGTTTCACGCACTTTAACGCGACGCCTTTTTTCCAAAAAATTCAGTGTTTTCGGTACCAGTCGAGATTTGACGCGCTTGAGGCCCAAAACATCCTTCAACATGGTATTGGCTGAGCCTTTCGATATGATAACTTCATCAGCAAGGTCTCTAATTGCTAATCGACAAATCTTTGATTTGTTGAGCGTGAGCTTCGTCGGTTGAGGTTGATGGTCGCCCTGGACGCTCTTCGTCTTCGACAAGTTCACGGCCGGCTTGGAACTCACTATACCACTTGTAAACATTTTTTTTAGACATAGCCTCATCACCAAAGGCTTTCTGCACCATCTTCAACGTATCCGCAGCAAAAAATTGATTCCGTAAGCAAAATTTAATGCAAATTCTTTGCTCAACAAATTTCGACATCGCAAAAAACGAAAAACTCACTTTTAGCAGCTCACAAAACGACACGTATCTCAAACACTAATAAATATTTTAACATGAAATTTGACATAAATGTGACTGACAGTACTACCAACCTAAAAAAAAAAAATAATTCCCCAAATCCTTCGACGCGCGCAGTTTAAATTCAAATGTCTTATTTTTTGGGCACAGAGTATATAGCCCTAGATCTATCTCGCTTTGTTAGCACGAAAAGTTTCTTCAAGCACCCAGATACTGGAAATAACCGCTGTCTTTGTACCAAAAATATCGATCAATGTGAGAGGTACACAAGGTTGTTAAATATCCGCTTTTTTGCTCTTTATTTAATGCTTTATAAAAAATGTTACAGTGATCGGATTTAGTTCAAATATGCGCCGTTTGTCATCGTTAATTTCTTTGAAATCTTGGTTGCAGACCATGTTTCATTCTTCGAAATAAGTATCTTTTCCTAAATGATCAAGTTGGTAGCCATTACTATTCGGGTAGGGTATTATGTTAATAGCGTTAACTGTTTTTTGTTTAATAGGGATTTGTGATATGATAAGTATTTCATTAGTATTAATCTAAGTAGATGTTTTAGTTAGCAAAATATTACTACTATCTACGTTTTCTAACTTGTCATAATTAAGTAATTTTGGGTTGAAGAGTCCTAGTCGAGAAAGTTGCATTCCCATTGCAATATATTCTATGTATTCGGTAAATTGAATTAGTTCGTATATAAACTGCTCTCTGTTACTATGTTTATCTTCAAATTCTTTAATCCTTTGAATATTGTTGTTAACTGACTGAATTACTTCATCTATTTGATTTAAATTGATTGATTTTGTTGCTACTGATTCTAATTGATTTTGAATTTTCATTCGGTCGTTATTATCTAGTGTTCCAAGTAAGTATTTAAATCCTTTAAATCCAATCTTCGTTTCTGTCTATTTGCATGGTGTAGGTTTATTCCGTTAAGTTCCTTTAACATTTTATTGTGTAAAATCTTAGTTTGTGGGATATTAGTATAATTATCTGCTTTCCAACAACCGACCAGATATTCACCATACGCCAAATCTTGGAAAAGACCAGTGAAAGGAGAATCGACACACACCACCTCTTAGTCGATTTCAAAGTTGCTTTCGACAGCACGAAAAGGAGCTGCCTTTATGCCGCGATGTTTGAATTTGGTATCCCCGCAAAACTAATACGGCTGTGTAAACTGACGTTGAGCAACACGAAGAGCTCCGTCAGGATCGGGAAGGACCTCTCCGAGCCGTTCGATACCAAACGAGGTTTCAGACAAGGCGATTCCCTATCGTGTGACTTTTTCAACCTGCTTCTGGAGAAAATACTTCGAGCAGCAGAACTTAGTAGAGAAGGTACCATCTTTTATAAGAGTGTATAGCTGCTGGCGTATGCTGATGATATTGATATCATCGGCCTTAACACCCGCGCCGTTAGTTCTGCTTTCTCCAGACTAGACAAGGAAGCAAGACAAATGGGTCTGGCAGTGAACGAGGGCAAGACGAAATATCTCCTGTCATCAAACAAACAGTCGTCGCACTCGCGACTTGGCTCTCACGTCACTGTTGACAGTCATAACTTTGAAGTTGTAGATAATTTCGTCTATTTAGGAACCAGCATTAACACCACCAACAATGTCAGCCTGGAAATCCAACGCAGGATAACTCTTGCCAACAGATGCTACTTCGGACTGAGTAGGCAATTAAGAAGCAAAAGGCCTCTCTCGACGAACAAAAACCAAACTCTATAAGTCACTCATAATTCCCGTCCTGCTATATGGTGCAGAGTCTTGGACGATGTCAACAACTGATGAGTCGACGTTGCGAGTTTTCGAGAGCGAATATCGCATTCGATGGAACGATGAGCTGTACGAGATATACGACGACATTGACATAGTTCAGCGAAGAAAAGTTGTCCGGATGGACGAAAACACTCCAGTTCTGAAAGTATTCGACGCAGTACGCGCCGGGGGAAGCAGAGGAAGAGGAAGACCTCGCTCCGTTGGAAGGACCAAGTGAAGAAGGACCTGGCTTGGCTTGTAATATCCAAATGGCGCCACGTAGCGAAAAGAAGAAACGACTGGCGCGCTTTTGTTAACTCGGCTATAATCGCGTAAGCGGTGTCTACGCCAATAAAGAAGAAGAAGATCTGCTTTAGCATTGAAATAGTGGCTTAGATTTTCAATATCAGTAAGGTTGATGCGGAGGCAATGATGTTCATATTCTGATTGTATTGGTTTATCAGTGAATAAGAGGTATCCATGATCAGTATCGATGTTGTTGATTTAGACCTGTTGGGCTTGGCATGATTTTATTTAGATAAGGATAAGTATTATGATGAACCAGAAGCCTTTGGGATGGGAATATTATTAATTTTTTTTTTGTTTTTTGAATTGGGTCTTGTAATAATGTGTTTCTCTATTTCTGTTAGTAATTTTGTAATGATCTTCGTCAGTTTGTTCGATATTTAAATGAGTTTTCTAATTTGCCTTTTTGTAATGGTCCTTCTTTATATCTGGTGTCGATTTCGTATTCCCTACTGTTTTTATTTATCTCTTTAATTTTAGTTTCTTTGTTTTTTTGTGTATCTAAGATTGGTTGTCCGGCATAAAGAAATATGTGAGCAGGAGTTTGTCCGGTATTGACGTGTTTTGTTTTCTGATTGTAAATATCGAGTATTGTTTCCATCTTACTTCATTTAGCTTCATTGTCGTTTGAGTTTTTAATAATACGGATTTTTTTCATTTATTATTTTATGGAGTCTTTCTATATCTGCATAGTTGTAGTTCTATGTCTTCGCATTCGAGCCATCGTTTGAGAGCTAAACTAGCGAATGCGCCGTCTCTACCTGCTTTTAGAATTCTGGGTTTTCCTAATTGATTAAAAATACGCATAAGTGCATTTTTACATTGCCTCCGGAAAAATATTGGTTGTCAAAAAAGTCTTGCGGTATTTTCGCTAGTTGGCGCTGAAAGCGCGTAGTTCTAGTTTTATTCGTCGCATCGGGTCATGCTATACCTTTTTGGAAAGCTCATTTCACGCGCTAACAAGAGTTTGATTGATTGTCGTTTCTTTTAAGTCGTTCGTGAGTTATAGCGTCGCAAACATGGAGCAAAATAAAGAGAAAATACGGCATATTTTACAGTACTACTACGATAAAGGCAAAAATGCATCTCAAGCCGACAATAAAATTTGTGCAGTTTATGGACCCGATACAGTTTCCATTTCCACCGCACAACGATGGTTTCAACGTTTTCGTTCTGGTGTAGAGGTGGTCGAAGATGCGCCACGCTCCGGAAGGCCTGTCGTCGAAAATTGCGATAAAATCGCAGAATTGGTCGAAAGAGACCGACATAGTAGCAGCCGTAGCATCGGTCAAGAGCTGGGCATCAGTCATCAAAAATTCATTTCAATTTCAATAAAAAAAAATTCAATAAAAATACCGCGAGACTTCTTTGACAACCCATTATATGTTTTTACGATTTTATCGCGGCAGTGTTCCGGTTCGGATGTGATTTTCATGGGCATGCTTGTGTTACGATGTTCTGTTTTGGTAAGTTACATATTTGGCATTCGTTAATTATATTTGGGATAAGAAGCTGGCTGTTGGGAAAATAATATGTTTCGCCGAACAGTTTTGTAGTTCTTTCGATTCCTGGGTGTAGAAGTTTTTCGTGAGTAATTAGTGCTAATTCTTTAAATTCTGCATAGGTGGCTATATTTTTTAATAAAACAAGGCTTCGAACAATTTTAGTATATTTCGGATCCAGAGATTTTCTATATGCACCTTGAATTATTTTGAAATCTGCATCACTATTTATGTATAGGGCGCTGGTTTTGGAACAGAAATGGTCAAGTAGATATTGTTTGGCTAATTCTGTAATGTCTTTATAAGAATTGTGTATGATCTGTTTTTGAAATAATTCTCATATTGTATGTTCATGGGGTCTTTAGAAAATATGACTTGTCGCTTATAACAATTTATGGGTTTCTCGGACAAACTTTTTACATAGATTACTACTATCTTCTTCTGCGCTATGTTGGGTGGACTCTCCAAAGAATGAATGTTCTATTTTTACTCTAGATAGGGCATCAGCGACATAGATTTCTTTTCCTTTAATATATTTTATATCAAAGTCATATTCTGAAAGCCTTATTTTCCATCTTCTTAATTTAGAGTTAGGTTCTCTCAATTTGTGCAACCAATACAATGGTTGGTGATCGTGATCGTGGAAATTCTTTTTCTATGGCACTGTAATTTACTTCGTGTTCATTTAGAGTTCTACTGATGTAACTAACGGGGTGTCCATCTTGTGAGAGAACAGCTCCCAGGGCTATGTTGCTTGCGTCTGTAGTTAATACGAATTTTCTTTCAAAATTCGGTATTTTTAAAATTGGGTCTTTAGAGATTAGTAGTTTTAATTGTTCGAATGCTTCTACGTAATCCCTTGCTTTGGTGCCTATTTTGGCTCCTTTTTTCAAACATCTAGTCATGGGTTTAGCTATGTCGGCAAAGTTGGGTATGAGTTTTCTGTTGTAACCTGTGAGTCTTAAGAAAGCATTAATTTCTTTGGTTTTACTTGGCAGTGGCTCCTATTTTGTCGGGGTTTAGTTTAATTCCATTTTTAGTTATGACATATCCAAAAAAGATTTTTTCCTGTTTTAAAAATTCGCATTTATGTAGTTGTAGTTTCAAATTTGTTTGTGAAAGTTTTTCAAAACCTGCCTGTAAGGATTGTAAGTGTTCTTCTAATGAGGTGGAAAAGACTATAATATCATGTAAGTACACCAAGCAATTTTTGCTTAGAAGCGGATGAAGTAGGTTGTTCATACATCGTTGAAACATAGCGAGGGTATTTTTAAGCCCAAATGGCATTCGTGTGTATTCATAATGGCCATGCTTGGTTAAAAACGCGCTCAGAATCAATACCCAATTCTGAATCCATTTCTATTTGATGGAAGCCTTTTGCAAGATCTATTGTCGTGACTTAGTTACATTGGCCAAGTTTGCCTAATATTTCGTCCATGTTCGGTAGAGGGTATCTGTCGGATAAAGTGATTTAGTTTACTTTTCTATAGTCAACTACAATACAGAACTTTTTCTGCCTGTCTTTTTGCGTACAATATGGAGAGTTACTCTCTCGTATAATTCCTTGTTCTAACATGTCTTTTGGACCCGCCACGTAATAAACGCACACGCTGGAAAGAAACAACAAGCCTCGCTTGATGACGACCATGGCAAACGCATTAAGGACTATGATTTGAGGGCATGAACCTGGAATGTCCGTTCTCTTAATTGGGAAGGTGCTGCTGCCCAGCTGGTTGATGTCCACGTTAGAGTGAAGGCAAACATCACCGCCGTCCGAGGAATGCGATGGACGGGACAAAGACAGAGAAGAGTAGGTCCTTGTGGTATTTACTACAGTGGCCGTAAAAAGGAGCGCAAGTTTGGTGTGGGATTCGTGGTGGGAGAGAGGCTCCATCGCCGAGTACTATCATTCACTACGGTGAATGAACGTCTAGCCAAAATCTGCATCGAAGCGAAGTTCTTCAACATTTCGCTGCTCAGCGTCCACGCCCCGACGGAAGAGAGGGACGATGTGACCAAAGTTTCCTTCTATGAGCGCTTGGAGCGCGCTTATGAGAGCTGCCCCTGCCACGATATCAAAATCGTGCTTGTCGACTTTTACGCCAGAGTGGGCAAATAAGGTATATTTGGCACCACGGTTGGTAAATTCAGCCTCCACGAGGAAATATCCTCAAATGAGTTGAGGCTGATCGACTTCGCCGGGGCCGGAAATATGGTTATATGTAGCACTAGATTACAGCATAAGAAAATTCATCAAGCCACCTGGCTGTCTCCGGATCGAAAAACCACGAACCAGATCGATCATGTTGTGATAGACGGAAGACCCGTCTCCAGTGTTATAAATGTGCGCACGTTCCGAGGACCCAACATTGATTCGGACCATTATCTTGTTGCTGCCAAGATTCGCACCCGCCTCTGTGCAGCAAATAACGCACGCCAAAAAACACAAGGAAAGTTGGACGCCGAGAAGCTGCATTCACAACAGACAGCCGAACGATTTTCTACTCGACTTGCACTCCTACTCTCTGAAAGCACTCGTCAACAACTCGGTATAAGGGAACTGTGGGACGTCATTTCAAGCTCCTTACGTACAGCTGCAACCAAAACCATTGGTTTTCGGAAACACACAAAAGAACAGCTGGTACGACGAGGAGTGCCGTGTCGCAGCGGAGAGAAAACAGGCTGCCTACTTCGCAAAGTTACGATCGACCACAACATGTGTGGGATGGGATAGATACCGAGAGTTGAAGAGGCAAGCGAGACGCATTTGCACACAGAAAAGAAAGACACTGAAATGCGTGAGTATGAAGATCTTGACAAGCTGGCCGGCAGGGCTAATGCTCGAAAATTTTACGAAAAAATGTGGCGGCTAACAGAAGGTTTCACCACCGGAGTAAACTCTTGCAGAACCCCCAAAGATGATCTTATGACCGATGCCCAGAGCATACTTAAATTATGGAGGAACACTTCTCCAGTCTGCTGAATGGAAGTGAAAGTATAACGCCAGGAGAAGGCGAACCGGGTTCCCCAATCGATGACGATGGAGCAGACGTTCCATTGCCCAACCATGAAGAAGCTCGAATAGCAATTACCTATCTGAAGAACAACAAAGCAGCGGGGACTGATGGATTGCCGGCCGAGCTATTCTAACACGGCAGTGAAGAACTGATAAGGAACATGCATCAGCTTCTTTGTAAAATATGGTCGGATGAAAGCATGCCCAACGATTGGCATTTAAGTGTGCTCTGTCCAATCCACAAAAAGGGAGACCCCATAATCTGCGGCAACTACCGTGGGACAAGCCTCCTCAATATCGTGTATAAAGTTCTATCGAGCGTATTGTGTGAAAGATTAAAGCCCACCGTCAACAAACTGATTGCACCTTATCAGTGTGGGTTTAGATCTAGCAAATCAACAACCGATCAGATATTCACCATACGCCAAATCTTGGAAAAGACCCGTGAAAGAGAATCGACACACCACCTCTTCGTCGATTTCAAAGCTGCTTCCGACAGCACGAAAACGAGCTGCCTTTATGCCGCGATGTTTGAATTTGGTATCCCCGCAAAACTAACACGGCTGTGTAAACTGAAGTGGAGCAGTTGAGCTGTGTTCTCAGTTCTGTTCAAAACTACTATAATAAATAATAATAAATAAATGCGTCAGAGACGTAAAAATTTGCCGCCGAGGTGGTATAAGAAAGCTTTATGGAAGCCGGTGTGAAAATTGGACGATGGGCGTAGCACCGCCCACTTTTTGGTGAAATCTCATATCTCGGGACCCGACTAACCGATTTCGACAAAATTTGATACGTGGCATTTTTTTCATATTCTTATATCATGTTATGAAAATGAGCGAAATCGGACAACAACCACGCCTACTTCCCATATAGCAAAATTTTATATTCCATTTGATTCGTTCAGTTTCCAGTACACAAACCAAGAAACAATTAATATAACGGTATTAAACGTTGCACGAATGCCCTCAATGTGTGCCACCTTATGACCAAAAATTCTTCCAATCCAATAAAAACTGTTCACGCCCCTAGGTATCGAATATTTAGACCCCGGTACTTATAGTTAACTTTTGTTAGAAAATATCGGTCAATGTCAGAGATATATAATTGAAATTCAAGGATAGTACTTCTCTGACAATGGTATGTCTGTATATCAAAAATGGGTTGAGTCGAACCAATACTTCCCTTAGTCCCCATACATCTAATATAAAGATAATCGAACTTCCGGAAGACTTTGTACCGCATATATCGGACAATATTTGAGTTATGTGAATGAAAATGAGCTAGCATGTTTTACTCATAGCAGTGTATCTTTGTGCCAAAAATAAATAAATTTGAGCGAAAACTTTACTTACTCCCTGTGTAAGTAATATCAGTATTTTAGAACATCAGACTGACTTCACCTTGTTTGATTAGTTTTTTAGTATGTGACATGTTAACAGTATGTGATATTGGGAAAAATAGATAAAATTTGGTCGAGACTACCCCAACTTCCATATACTACATATAATGGTTTTAATTTTTCTAACAAACCTTATGTGTCATGCAGGATATGAGTTATATATATCGGGTGATTTTTTAAGAGCTTGATAACTTTTTTTTAAAAAAAAACGCATAAAATTTGCAAAATCTCATCGGTTCTTTATTTGAAACGTTAGATTGGTTCATGACATTTACTTTTTGAAGATAATTTCATTTAAATGTTGACCGCGGCTGCGTCTTAGGTGGTCCATTCGGAAAGTCCAATTTTGGGCAACTTTTTCGAGCATTTCGGCCGGAATAGCCCGAATTTCTTCGGAAATGTTGTCTTCCAAAGCTGGAATAGTTGCTGGCTTATTTCTGTAGACTTTAGACTTGACGTAGCCCCACAAAAAAATAGTCTAAAGGCGTTAAATCGCATGATCTTGGTGGCCAACTTACGGGTCCATTTCTTGAGATGAATTGTTCTCCGAAGTTTTCCCTCAAAATGGCCATAGAATCGCGAGCTGTGTGGCATGTAGCGCCATCTTGCTGAAACCACATGTCAACCAAGTTCAGTTCTTCTTGCACGAGCTGTATTTTATACGGTTTTACACCAAGATCTTTGCGTAAAATCTTCCATGTGGTCGAATAACACAAACCCAATTGCTGCGAACGGCGACGAATCGACATTTCACGGTCTTCAGCCACACTCTCAGAAACAGACGCAATATTCTCTTCTGTACGCACTGTACGCATTCGTGTGGTTGGTTTAATGTCCAATAAAGTAAACTGAGTGCGAAACTTGGTCACAATCGCATTAATTGTTTGCTCACTTGGTCGATTATGTAGACCATAAATCGGACGTAAAGCGCGAAACACATTTCGAACCGAACACTGATTTTGGTAATAAAATTCAATGATTTGCAAAGCGTTGCTCGTTAGTAAGTCTATTCATGATGAAATGTCAAAGCATACTGAGCATCTTTTTCTTTGACACCATGTCTGAAATCCCACGTGATCTGTCAAATACTAATGCATGAAAATCCTAACCTCAAAAAAATCACCCGTTAGTATGTATACGTATATAAAATTGCTTGGACTTCGATCCTGAGTTTAACCTTTTACATCTTAAGGTATTTCCCTTGCTTTGATTCCTGAAAGTTGCAAGAGTATAGAATGTTCGGAAGTACCCGAACGTAGCCCTTTCGTACTTGTTCTGGAATTATTTTAATCCACTATGTACCTCAAAAATCATTTTGTTGCATTAAATATGTTTATGGTAAGATCGGTTTTGGATACATTTGTGCTCACAATTCATGACACTGTCAATGAGTTTGTAAGATTTGCTTTCGTTTATTTTTATTAAATATTTATTTTCGTTTTAGATTGCAAAAATCAAAAAACATTGAACAAAATAACATCTGTAAATATTTATAATATCAGTTTGGTTTTGAAAATTAAGGTGCTTCAAGGCAAACAGAGAACCAAATGACGAAAACATGTCTTATATCTTTGCTAAATTATATATTGCTCTATATTATTCTAGTTACCAATATCTTTTAAAGGATAACGATAATCTGCTACAATGGAACAATCTAATCAACCTTAGTGGAACAACTCTCTCCCAGCATATTTTGGATAATTTCTTCACAATTTGGTGTTTTATGATTACCTTGGATAATGTCGATTATCAACACTAAACTTTTTCAAGCTAAACTTTCTATAACATTCATAATTTAAATATTCTGTTATTTTCATGAATTGCTAAATCTGAGAATCAACATAGAGTCCATCTTTCAACTTTTCCATACTAAGTTCGGAATTTTTTTTAATGTGCTATCCTAACATCGACTCG
The DNA here is from genome assembly GCF_016617805.1 of Bactrocera tryoni. Classification (NCBI taxonomy): domain Eukaryota; kingdom Metazoa; phylum Arthropoda; class Insecta; order Diptera; family Tephritidae; genus Bactrocera; species Bactrocera tryoni. The sequence goes on from NW_024396035.1 coordinate 132,103, forward strand.
GACCACTATCTTGTTGCAGCCAAGATTCGCACCCGCCTCTGTGCAGCAAAAAACGCACTCCAACAACCACAAGGAAGGTTCGACGTCGAAAAGCTGCAATCGCAACAGACTGCCGAACGATTTTCTACTCGGCTTGCACTCCTGCTCTCTGAGAGCACTCATCAGCAACACGGTATAAGGGAACTATGGGACGGTATTTCAAACTCCTTACGTACAGCTGCATCCGAAACCCTTGGTTTTCGGAAAGTGCAAAAGAACAACTGGTACGACGAGGAGTGCCACGCCGCAGCGGAGAGAAAACAGGCTGCCTACTTCGCACAGTTACGATCGACCACAACACGTGCGGGATGGGATAGATACCGAGATTTGAAGAGGGAAGCAAGACGCATCTGCAGACAGAAAAAGAAAGAGGCCGAAATGCGTGAGTATGAAGAGCTTGATAAGCTGGCCGACAGGGCTAATGCTCGAAAATTCTACGAAAAAATGCGGCGGCTTACAGAAGGTTTCAAGACCGGAGCGTACTCTTGTAGAACCCCCAAAGGTGATCTAGTGACCGATGCCCAGAGCATACTTAAATTATGGAGGGAACACTTCTCCAGCCTGCTGAATGGCAGAGAATGCACAACGCCAGGAGAAGGCGAACCCGATTCCCCAATCGATGACGATGGAGCAGACGTTCCATTGCCAGACCATGAAGAAGTTCGAATAGCAATTACCCGCCTGAAGAACAACAAAGCGGCGGGGGCCGATGGATTGCCGGCCGAGCTATTCAAACACCGCGGTGAAGAAGTGATAGGGAGTATGCATCAGCTTCTTTGTAAAATATGCATGCCCAACGATTGGAATTTAAGTGTGCTATGCCCAATCCATAAAAAAGGGAGACCCCACAATCTGCGCCAACGACCGTGGGATTAGCCTCCTCAACATCGCATATAAGGTTCTATCGAGCGTATTGTGTGAAAGATTAAAGCCCACCGTCAACGAGCTGATTGGACCTTATCAGTGTGGCTTCAGACCTGGAAAATCAACAACCGACCAGATATTCACCATGCGTCAAATCTTGGAAAAGACCCGTGAAAGGAGAATCGACACACACCACCTCTTCGTCGATTTCAAAGCTGCTTTCGACAGCACGAAAAGGAGCTGCCTTTATGCCGCGATGTCTGAATTTGGTATCCCCGCAAAACTAATACGGCTGTGTAAACCTGACGTTGAGCAACACGAAGAGCTCCGTCAGAATCGGGAAGGACCTCTCCGAGCCGTTCGATACCAAACGAGGTTTCAGACAAGGCGATTCCCTATCGTGTGACTTTTTCAACCTGCTTCTGGAGAAAATAGTTCGAGCTGCAGAACTTAGTAGAGAAGGTACCATCTTTTATAAGAGTGTACAGCTGCTGGCGTATGCTGATGATATTGATATCATCGGCCTTAACACCCGCGCCGTTAGTTCTGCTTTCTCCAGACTAGACAAGGAAGCAAAAACAAATGGGTCTGGCAGTGAACGTGGGCAAGACGAAATATCTCCTGTCATCAAACAAACAGTCGTCGCACTCGCGACTTGGCACTCACGTCACTGTTGACAGTCATAACTTTGAAGTTGTAGATACTTCGTCTATTTAGGAACCAGCATTAACACCACCAACAATGTCAGCCTGGAAATCCAACGCAGGATTGCTCTTGCCAACAGGTGCTACTTCGGACTGAGTAGGCAATTGAAAAGTAAAGTCCTCTCTCGACGAACAAAAGCAAAACTCTATAAGTCGCTCATAATTCCCGTCCTGCTATATGGTGCAGAGTCTTGGACGATGTCAACAACTGATGAGTCGACGTTGCGAGTTTTCGAGAGAAAAGTTCTGCGAAAGATTTATGGTCCTTTGCGCGTTGGCCACGGCGAATATCGCATTCGATGGAACGATGAGCTGTATGAGATATATGACGACATTGACATAGTTCAGCGGCTACGTTGGCTAGGTCATGTTGTCCGAACGGACGAAAACACTCCAGCTCTGAAAGTATTCGACGCAGTACCCGCCGGGGGAAGCAGAGGAAGAGGAAGACCTCCACTCCGTTGGAAGGACCAAGTGGAGAAGGACCTGGCTTCGCTTGGAATATCCAATTGGCGCCACGTAGCGAAAAGAAGAAACGACTGGCGCGCTGTTGTTAACTCGGCTATAATCGCGTAAGCGGTGTCTACGCCAATTAAGAAGAAGAAGCTATCATTCCTATCCTGATATCGTATTAAGCGACAGGGTTCATTTTGAGAAAATACTTTTGGGTAGATCTTTTACCCTCTCATTCACATCTATTACTAGACAGTACTAATATCTGGGACATCGTTGTTTGTGAGTAGTACGTACTTATATGCCAACTAATTTTGAAACGAAAACGAGATTTTCATTGAGCAAAAATTAGTAAAATTAAGGAAATTCAAACATGAAGGTATAATTTTTATATTATTGTTCTTTTTTTTAAATTTTTGTAAAAATTCATTTACTATATATTTATTTTATCTGCTACTGAAAAATAATTTATAGAGTCAGAGCTTCCCTGCAAACGATTATATCAAATTTATTTTGTTAACTTTAAATTATCTGGAGAGTTACGATTTGTTGTGTAGTTCACTTAGAACAGATCTCTTTCTTGGCTCTGATATGGACGGAAGGCTGTTAGGTTAGGTTAGGTAAAGACGGCTGATCGGAGATCGCACATGGACTAGAAGTAGTCCTTTGTGAAGCCGTTGAAACTCGAACTCCCATGTTCGAACTTAGAGATCGGCAAACCGTTTAGTATCCAATACAAATTTACAGAGGCGCTTAATTTCAATGCCTGCCAGATCGGTGGGATATCTGAAAGTATGTGCCCCCAAGTGCCTCAATCTTGATCTCCCAAAAGCAGGGCAGTCAAGAAGGAAGTGCTGGCTAGTTTCCACTGCATCTTCTTCCAAGCAGCTTCTGCATGCGGCGTCCGGTAAAATTCCCAGTCTTACAGCGTGTATGCCAATGGGTCAATGGCCCGTCAAGAGCCCCATCATTAATGAGAGGCTAGCCTTGTTGAGGGCAAAGAGATCCCTAGATCTCCTTCGGAAATCTATCTTTGGCCAAAAGGCTTTTGCGACCGCGCAGGTACTAATGCTGGCCCATCGCTGATGTGGCAGCCGCGAGGCCCAGCTATCTAGTAGTAGAACACAAAAGGATGCCGGAGCACCTACCCGTTCCCATTCTACCGATAGTGATTCTAGGAGTGCCTTTCCATGCTAGCTCATCAGCTTTGCAGTTACCCGCGATTCCGCTGTGGCCCGGCACCCATACAAGTCTTATAATGAAAGCTCTCGCCGCCAGAGACAGTGACGCCAGACACTCTCTCGACCAGCCCTGAACGCACTATAAATGAGTTCAAGGCTAGAATCGCCGCTCTGCTATCCGAGTGAATGGTCACCTCCCTGAAGTTAGATGCAGCTCTACTGAGCAGCATATCTGCTGCTACCTTGATGGCTGCAACCTCAGCCTGGAAAACACTGCAATAGTCGGGAAGTCTGAAGCTGGATTTATGGAGAGCTCCCGACAGTACACTCCTCCACCAACCTTCCCCCAAGCTTCGACCCATCCGTAAAGAAGCTTGCTGCCCTCTCCTCCAACTGCTTCTTCCCTGCCAAGCCTCCCTCGTCGGTATATGTGCAGAGAAGGAGCCACCGGAGTTCGATATGGCGACTCCATGATCCAGGTGATCCGGTATGCAGTCGAAGCTTGTGAGGATATCCGAGTGTTCAGATACCCGCTCCTTTAGGAATCCATACTCCCTGAGCCTAATGGCCACCTTTGCGGCTATACACCTTCCGGCAATATCCACCGGCGTTATGTTCAGAATTGCATTAAGTGCAATGGTTGGGGTGGACTTTAATGCACCACATATGCTGATGAGCGCAGCTCGTTGAACGCTCTCAAGTTTCTTTGCAAGTGTGGTCTTCTGTAAAGCCCTCCACCACATGAAGACTCCATAGAACATTATGGGCTTGACTATGGTGTCATAGAGCCAGAGTACCACCTTCGGTGAGAGGCCCCATCTCTTGCCAATAGCTCCTCTACAGCAGTAAAGGGCAATCGATGCCTTTCTGGCTCTCTCCTCGATATTCGGCTTCCATGAAAGCTTTCTATCCAGGATGAGCCCTAAATACTTCACAGTATCCGCCGGTTGCAAGCGAATACCTCCCAATAGCGGCAACGGCGCCTCAGGGATCTTGTATCTTCTACTAAATAAAACCATTTCTGTTTTATTTGGATTTATGGCGAGTCCACTTTCGACCGCCCATTTTGTTACCACGCCGAGATATCCCTGCGTCAACTCATACACGGTGCTTAGAAACTTTCCTTTCACCATAAGTGCTACATCGTCTGCATAGGCAATAACCTTGCAGCCAAGATCCTCCAGCCTTTTGAGAAGGTCGTTAACGACTAGAATCCATAGAAGAGGGGAAAGAACCCCTCCTTGAGGCTGTTACTAACAGCTAAAACTTGATTACGACTTCTAGTCATTGATGTCTGTTGTCTTTCTGTCTGATTATGAAGGCGTTGGGAACGCTCAGAGATCGACTCCTAGTGGGAACTTGTAAATTTCTAATATTTTGTTTTTTAAGTCATTGCACACGCTCCTTACTTGACGCGTACTTGAGAGGTTCTAAAATTTTGTTAAGTAAGCCGCTACGATCGTTCGATACTCGACTTAAGCGCGGCTACCTCAGAAGTCCTTAAATTTGGTTGAGCAAGCCTTTACGAGCGCTCGATACTCGACACTCCGGCACGCGAAAGCGATGCGCATTTTCTTCGACTTGAAAGACGATTTTCAGTTTCTGAAGAAGATGCTACTCGTACATCACGGCTTGTTTTCGATACCCTTGCCTGGGAAATATATCTAAAAAGTTTAAATCTAGATCTTCTGTTCATTTTAAAATGAAAAAAAGTTAAACTGTCATAAGTTATTTGCTTAAAATCTATAAAAATGTAATTGAAAAATTATAAGAACTACTTCAGTCGCAAAACTGTTTGGATAGTTAAAAGTTACAATATAATATTTACTGAAAAATTTTCAAAATGGATTTACATAGTTCTTGAAACTGTTTTGTTTAAAACAAAAAAAGCTTTTTATTTTGGGTTGAGTTACTTACCTGCTATACGAATTTAAAGTATATACTACGAGTATATATATACATTTTGTCTATACCGATATATATACATATTCTAGCAAAATGTATTTAATTCCACACTAAAGGTGGGCACGGGCCGGGCTTTTTTTCGTGGTCCGCGGGCTTACACAGGCCCGGGCCCTAAAATTAAGATTCGTGCGGGCTTCGTGCGGGCCCGGGCCTTAGCAAAAAGGCACGGCCCGAAAAACCCGAAATAGGCCTGAAAACAATTTTGATATGATCGCGCTATTTTTTTTATTCTCGAATTAGAACCGCCATTTATCGCAATTTAATTGCTTATCGATACTACTATCGATTTGCTTATACAATATTTTACTTGTTTGCACACCACTAATTCAAAATTGGCGTCCTATTGTGAAATTTATAAATTTTTGAAATATAAAATATGTCGCGACAAACCATTCAGGACGCTGTGAATAAAAAAAGTGAATGTATGTATAAAGCTAATACAAAATGAAAAGGGCAGGAGTGACGTGAGGAAGCTGTTCGATTGCGTTAATTATAATGGCAATAATGTCGATTTTGTGTGCTGCCGGAGCTTTAAGCATGTGCTGGTGTATAATTTAAAACAAGGCACAGGCACCCTCAGCCGCCATAGGTGCATGTCTCAACAAGACGCGCTTGAGTCACATCCCAAATTGGACATGTTTACCAAAAAAGTTGTTTCGAGGCGATTTCGGGTTTCGTTTGCTCGAAAGCAGCTAGCCTTAGTTGCAAAAGACTTCCACCGTTTCAATATAACCGAAGGTAAGTTCTATTCCCATTGCATTCATTGATTGACTCTTTTATTTGTGAATTGGTAGGTAGCGGCTTCCGTGAATATAGCCAAGCGCTTCTCAACATAGGAACAGAATTTGGAAGTCAGTCTTTTGATGATTTGGTTATATCCCGTAAAGTGTTAAGCACTACCATCATGCAGACAGAGTACGAAACGTTCAAGACTCAACTTATCATAAGTTTGAAAGGCCATCAACTGACATACACGCCCGACATGTGGAGTGATGACTACACGCAGCGAAATTTTATATTGCTGACTGCTCACTATGTGGATGATAGCTTCCAACTGAACGCCGCTCTTTTATGTAGGTACTAATATAAATAAATTTTTATAATATGTATATTTGTGTGTACGATTACATATAATGTACCTGTTCATACAGACATATTTACATATGTATTTATTAATGTTTATGAAGCATTTAACTTACTTGTGTATCTTTTACAGGCATCAGGGAGTTCTCAGGGACATTTTGCAGGATTTCAACACACTTGAAACTATAGATCGAGCTGTGTTTGTTACGGACAGTTGTGTAAATGTCGTTGCGGCATTTAAAAGCTTCAAGCGCCTATCTTGTGCTTTTCACAATCTGAACCTTGTCATGGATGACGTCATTGAGAAAAATCCTCTTGCGGAAGTGAATGCTTTAATAGGTTGCTGCAAATCATTAGTCAAATATTTTAAATATTCTCAGCTTAACAGTAAGCTCTCAAAAACGCTGAAACAGCAAGTTAAAACACGCTGGAACTCTACATTTTTTATGCTCTTGAGTATATTTGATGTAAAAAAGGAAATAAAAACTCTTTTACTTAAAAAAGGTGAGCTACAGCGAATTAGTAATTTCCTTTCAAGGACAGCTCTGAAGCACTTAGCTCTGAAAAGGAACCACCAATGCAAATATTTGCATTGTGGTCTGAAAAATTATGTAAAATTTGCAGAACTAGCACACTTGATTCCCAAATAATAACTGAGTTCAAAACAATGACCCTAAGCGCATTAAAAGTCAGGTTTCTTCCGGCAATCGCTCATTTGGTTGGGCTTTTCTTGAACCCTCCTTATAAAGAGATGAATTTCCTCTCAGAGGAAAAAAGAGTTAGCTACGGTAAAAGCAATGCTCTCCGAATTTATAGGAGATCATGAAAATAGTAGCTTTGATGACACAACTAATAAAAAAAAGCCCAAATAATTCCGAAAATGGAATGCTTGCGGAATTTTTAGACTTAAGTTATGTCAAAAAACGAAAAGTTGAGAAAAACGCTATCGACATAGAGCTTGACAAATATTTGGCCAATCTAGTAGCTCATGGCACACATATTTTAGAATTCTGTAAAAATGCAAGGGACTTAAAATACCTCCCCAAATTAGCTCGGACCATTCTGGCTATTCCAGCCAGTTCGTCTACGAGCGAAAGGTTTTTTCAATATCGGGCCATATTTTAAATGAAAAACGCACTAGGCTAAAAAGCACAAATTTAGAAAAAATTTTATTTTTAATTAAAAATATGACTTAGTTCGTTTTTTTTTTTAAATACATAACAATAGTCAATATACCTTAATAAATGTGCACTTATATATATATAAATTGCATGTCTTTTAAATTTCCTTATATGTGTAAATAAGTTTCGTGCCGGGCCGGGCCGGGCCTCTCAAAAAAGAGTTTGTTTTCGTGCGGGCCCGGGCCTCAAAATACAGGCCCACGCCCGCCTCTATTCCACACACGACTGCTGCGTAGTGGATCGACCGCACGACTAAGCTTTTATAGCGGTGGCATTTAGATATACATATGTAGTATATGTATGTACACATGGTTTTTAAAAAGAAAAAACACTTTATTTCTTGATATTGACTCTTCTCCAGTACCCCAGTGACACCTACATCGCTTGTTGTTATTACGGGGCATCCCGACAGGCAAAATATTATTTGAAGGTAGTCTGGTATCTAAGTGGTAGGAATAATAGGTAAATACACATGTGTGCATCTTGTATGTAAGTTTACAGGTAATATATTAGCAGCATGAGCGGCGACCATGAGACATTTTCAAATTACTTACAATTTTAAACTTGTGATATCTTTCGAATGGAATGTCCAAATTGAATAATTCACAAAGTTATATAATGGTATTGGATCGCACTTAAATATGAAGTCATTTATTTTTATAAGGATTAATTCTAAAGTATAAATAAGAAAGCTTTTATAGCGGGGGCATTTACATATATTTTTTTAAATGATAAAAACGTTTATTGTGACAAAACTATAATAGACACATGCTGTCAGGACACAAGATAATTATATTATTTGCTAATGTGTGGTACCTTGTTTTGTTCTACAAGTATAATGGAAAGTTTTCGCAGCGCACGCCATTTAAGAAATCTTTTTGATAATTTTTTACACCTTGGTTAAGTTATTGGAGTTTTAGCATGGATCCCTAACTTTTTTTAAAATTTAATATAGGCTTTGTTCACTATAGATAGTGTAGCTTTCCAACAGTGAAAGAATTCAAATCGGTCAAGTAGTTTCAGAACCTATTCAATGCAAATAATCAAACAACAAATCTTTCCTCTTTATATATTGGTATAGCTAGTATAGATATAATTACACTGGTAAACAAAAATCCATTTGTTTTTTGTGACATGAACAGAACAAAGTGTTTATTATGTAAAAATTGCCATAGCATAGCTACAGATTTCTTCTATCAGCTATAGCTTATTTTGCTATGAGGATTTTTGTTAAAAAAAAACTGCGATAGATACATTATTGTTATATCATTTTATTAACCAAAGAGTACCTTAAAATGTTACTGTTGAAGTTTTTCAGCGGTATTTTGTTTTTGGAGTATCCCTTAATAATGTGCAACAGTAATGGGCAAGCAAACTGGCACTCCACTTACCTTGGTATCGTTTCTCCATAGCAGAAATGTTTTGGTGGAACCGTTCCCCATCTTCGTCACTGACAGCCCCTAAATTTTCGGAGAAAAAATCCAGATGGGAGTCCAGAAAGTGAATTTTAAGGGACATGTTGCAACCCATTTTTTTATAGGCAGTAAGTTCAGTCACAAAACCTTTATGATCGTCAGCTGAAAATTTTTAACACCGCTTTTAAAGGCACTCCGGGCTCGTAATTCAGTTTCATTGAGCCATTTCTCAAATGTTTTACCTTCAATTTTTTTTCTCTTAATTGCGGACCCATAAATATGCCCTCTTTAATTTTTGCTACACTGATTACAAGAACCCTCTTCCATTTATGTCTGTTAGCATTTGTTTGTCCCGTAATGAGTGCCTGACGTACCGGCTACTGCTTCTGTACATAACGGCAGTCTCTGGCACGGCTGTCCCATTCGAAAAGTAAGTAACAATATTTCATATATTCTAGTTGCATTCCGAGAAGAAGGGCTATTACTTCTAGGTCTCCACATATTGCCCTACCATACTCATGATAACGAATGTGCTCTAAAAGAACTCTCATATTCTCATATGATTCCTTCATATGAACCGCATGAGCTAAAGGCACAGATGGATATTTGTTACCGTTATGAGTCAATACCGCCTTTAAACTAAGTTTAGGGGAATCAATGAATAGACGCCAATCACGTGGATCATGTTGGTGTTCTAGTGCGTTTAACAAAAGGTTAACTTCTGAACAGTATACTAGATCCCCTTCTTGAAGAAAACAATTTGTGAGGTCTTTCTGACTTTTTCTGTAAAAAATAATACTTACATCGCAGAAGGTTCTAACCTTTTAGACTGGATGCTGAAAGTTCGGACTGCGATTTTGAAAGTCTTAGATATCGACCTAAGTCATTAAGTTCACCCTGTGAAATTAGATGCGACACTATTGAACATCCTGGTAAATCAAATAAGGAATCGGTTGTCATTCTAGTTCTTCATCGAGACTCCAAGATTCTGGAGCTTTTGGAATAGGAAGTTGTTCACTGTGTTTGACAGGTCTTAAAGCTGATGGTAAATTACAATACCTAACCGTGTATTTAGACTTCGGTCCAATACCTTTGATATTCGAGAGGCAAAAATAGCGGTCTGTAACATGGTCTTTAGGTTCTCTCCAAACCATTAGCACTGCAAAGGGCATTTTGCGATTTGAACCTTTTAACCAAGCTGTTACAATGTTACACAAGTTTTACAACAGATATGAGGCGCCAATGCTTCGTCTTGGTCCCCAACTTTAACACCAAAGTACAGTTCTTCAGCTTTTAGTGGAGTAAAAAAAAGGTGCGTGGAGTCCCTACGCGCGGATGAAGTTATACTTCTTAGTGATATTCCAAGAAATGCATATCATTTTGTATAAAAGAAAACTAGAAAACTTAAATTCACATTTTATAAATTTATTATGGACATAAAATGAAGAATAAAGCAAAGTCTGAATGAAGGAACTTTGACTAGAAAAGTAGTCCTGTCTCTTCGTTGCGGAAGAGAATATGCAGCGTAATCATCTCTCTTTTGTAATCCATCAACACGCGTTGAAGGCCCGGCAGTTATCGGTGCACGTTCAGAAATTGAAATCATATTTTCATCACTTATCAATATACTTATTACATGTGCGCGCATTGACTTGCATGTTCATACATTCATATATACTTATATGTACATATATTTGCATACATTGCCAAACAAATAATGCACAAGCATACAAACATACATATGCGTACACATATGAATATGTCACCAACAAAAAATTGATCTTCACAAGACAATATGGCAGCCAAATTGGCGAAGAACAAGTGTAGTACATTTTACAACAAAAACGATTTCATTCATGAACGCAGGCACAAATTCCACAAGCGATCTCCCTTCATTCATAAGAACAGAGGCCGTAACATCTCCCCAAGCATGCCTTTGCCAACAAGTCGTCTTTTCGCGACGATGGCGAAAGTCAAAAATCATAAATTGCACAACTTTCTGGTGCTTCTCGCAAAAATCTGCGTCGATATGTATTCACGATCATACGTATACATACATACATATTTACGCATGTTTGTAGGCGAAACTGCTACAGCGGCAAGGGGTGACAATCGGCGGCCATTACTTTACGTATGCCATAGAAATTCTATTGCTACGAATATGGAAATGACAACGAAATAATGCAAATATGCATATTTCTAAAGGTCATTAATTTCTTTGAAGAAATGAATGATCCTGAGAAGTATAGTCTTAACTTTTCAACGGCCAACGCAGATCATTTCAACCAAAAGGAATTTATTCATTAAAATCACCACTCAGAAGTCGTTTTATCCGTTGTAAGCGAACGATTTTCGAAGAAACAACATTTCTAACATGCTATAAGACAAAATTAGAAATTAACTTCTTAAACCCCACGCTGTCAGATAAAACGATATACCTCGTCATCGCGGGTCGATTTCCAAAAAATTTAAATGAAGACTAACTACAGAAATGATCCTGTAAAGTATAGCCTTAATCTTTCAACGGCCAACGCAGAGTATTTCAACCAAAAGATACGCAAAATAGTTGAGAATTTGCAAAAATGAAAGACAAACGAAAGAAAAAGAAGTATAACTTCAATAATGCACAAGCATACAAACATACATATGCGCACACATGTGAATATGTCACCAACCAAAAATTGAAACATTGTTCTACAAAAACAACAACAGCATAAGCATGGCAACATTGTGTTGTTGGTAGAAAAGTCGAGCTGTGCGAAAGAAACGAACAAACGATCGCCGATTGTCACCGCTTCGCTTGCTGCTCGAATGTCTTCGCAGACAAGGTTGCGTTATAGAGCCCATACACGAGCACACAAGTGCGTTCGATCGGTGTGAATTCGTTTGCCCATACACGACACACAAATCCATTTTGCGTTCGTTCTTCACAGAGTTAACATGTGCGACAAGCAAGCGGAACATTTCTTCGAATTTATTTCTAATGTAGCACTTTTATATATTTCTTTGTATTTCGATAATAAGGTATTCCAACTTTTATTTTTCTTACACAATATGTATGAGGGCTTAGGCAAAAAGCGAAAACTTTGAAGCGTGATGTCTCGGTTTTCCATTTTTACGATTATTCTTAATTGGCGGGCAGGATAGAAAAAAAAAACTAAACGTCGTATGGAATTAGGGCAAAGTTTATTATCATTGGCATGAATTTGGCAGAATGTCAAAGATTTCGTATCCAAAAAATGTGTGAAAGATGTTCAAGTACATATATAACTATAAAGCCTAGAAATTTCGCTTGAATCAATTATTTCTTTCCCTCCCAAAAAAATCCTCAAAAAAATCGATTTTTTTAAAGCCTCGAAAGCAGGCTCTGCCCTTAATACTTGCCATTGTCCGCGATCTTCACTGTTCGGCGACACGAGAGAAATGAGATTTTGTGCCCCGACAACGCCATACACGATACACATGCTCGCGCACCGATCGTAAAAAATCAAACATTTTCGCGAACATGGATCGGTACGCGAACAAGCCCATACACTATAAACCGCAAGCGCACACATACCGATCGAACGCACTCGTGTGCTCGTGTATGGGCGCTTTTAGATTCATATTGAGCAAGGTTGCGCAACCTGAATCTATCGCAACCTTTTCCGAACTCGTTTAAGAAGTATAACTTCAATTACGTTTTTGCTATTTAAAAGTTAGTTCTCCGCACACATAACAAACTGTTGGCACTATTTACGCACTGCCTATGCATTGTACCTAAAAATCTTAAACACAATAATTTCAAAAATGTAAAATAATGTGATCTCAAAAACGTTTTGCTATTCAAACTTAGAAAGCGTAACCGATTCGGACACCTACTCATAAATTTTGCAAAATAAAATGATCGTAAAATACACTGTTTACTTCAAACAAGCAGGTAGAACTGGTCTAAACCGGATAAATCCCTGATCGTATGAAAATATGAGATGATGCAATATAATGAAATCTTATGTATGGTAAAATCTAAAACCACAGGTTACAGAATATCTGTGAGTGATAGAAAAATTCGGTTTTCAGATTTGACTTCAGGGTATCAAACGGGATTAGAAACACCCACGCAATCCAAAATTTTCATGAATAAGGTCATTATGTGGATACTTGAAAGCATTAAAAGTTGCTAAAATATCCACGGCAACAGAAAAAGGCTTATTTTTGTAGAGGTGACTAATCAATAAACTAGGTATAATATTACTCTGCAATATTGAATCGATTAAAAGCCGATATCAGCCAAGGCCAATTTGTGGGGCCAAAGATATCTCAAATATAGCTAATAACAAATAGACAATAAGTAAATGTAATTGATTAATGTGATTCACATTGATGCATTAAGTGCAATTTGGCCTTAATATAAGGTTATTTAGTAACTAGTATTTATTAAGCTAAATTACGTAATGTGTATCAATATTATTACAATGTGTACCATTTTATACTTAGATAGTTCTTACGATCTAAATCTTTTCAATCGTCGCGTGTCATCGCTGTTGTCTAATAGGTTTATAGCGTATGGGTTGGGGTGCCAATTTAATCTTGTTATGTACCTTGAGCTGTATTTTTTTATTTCATCAATCACCATAGGCATTCTAATACTATGTTCGGACCGACAACGAAAACATGTTTTCGTGGGAAAAACTGGTTTTCGCACGAAAACTTGTGTTTTCGTCCATGTAAAATCTGTCAAACGAAAACACAGTTTTCGCTGAAAACTACTTGAAAACTTACATTCATTGTAATCGGTGCCTGCACTAGTTTAATCGATGTTTTTGGAAGACATATTTTTCCGGCTCTAAATTGTCACTTGATATTTGTTTACATTCCATATACAAATACAGCTCAAATCTTCATATTAGGGGGATTCTCTTGCTTTTGCAAAACCCTTGCACGTGGCACGAATTGCAGAATTTTCCTCTTGGTGCACCGGCACAACAACAAACGCACGCAGAAAATTTTTTGCAATGGCAATAAAATATGTCAGACTAAAACCCATGTTTATTTTCTTGCCGTCATACATCACTAGATTCTGCAATGGGTGCTCTCTTGGCCTTGCATATTTCGGTATAGGATTTTTGCATTTTGTGTCATCGTGCAATCTTGCAAGAGCAAGAGAATGCCGCTATTGATAGTTGTTAGTGAAAACTCATCGAAAACACACATTGTCGCTCCGAACGACTTAGATTCCACAACATACAAATGTGTTTTCAAAATGTTTTCAATGTCGTTCCGAACATAGTATAAGATCGTTATAAAGATGAATATTTTTAATGTACCACGGAGCGTTAGCGAGAAGTCTAAGGAGTTTTGACTGGAACCTTTGAATTATATCTATGTTGGAACTACTTGCTGTGCCCCAGATTTGAATGCCATAAGACCATACGGACTTCAACATAGTTTTATAGAGAAGAAGTTTTGTAAACTAAGTTTAAACTTAGGGCCCAGCAACCAATACATATTTCTACTTTTAATTTTGAGCTGCGTTCTCTTGGCTCTAATATGTTCACACCAAGTAGGCCGTTTATCAAAATGTGATCCGAGATATTTTACGCAATTGGATTTTGAAATTAAAACATTAGTAAGAGTCACATCGGGCACTCTTCTTTCCTCAATGTGAAAGCATTTACAGAGATATTCCAGTTGCGAAGCCAATATTGTATTTCATTTAGCTGTGCATGTGCAGTTTCAGCAGCTTCGCTAGCCGAGTAGGCAGATGAGAGTACCGCAGTGTCGTCTGCATAGGTGGAGATTGTTAAATTAACATTTTCCCATATTGGCATGTCTGCGGTAAAAATTGTATATAGTATTGGTCCCAAAACACTTCTTTGCGGGACACCTGCCTTTATTTTGTGTATATCTGAGATTTCATCTTTAATTTTGACATAGAACTGTCTTTGACTCAAATAAGATCTGAGGAAGAGATAGAGTGGGGTAGATAGTATCTTTTTGATTTTATACAGTAAGCCCGAGTGCCAGACTCTGTCAAATGCCTGCTGATCATCTAGGAAAATTGCACAACAATACTTTTTCTCCTCCAAGCTACTTAGTATAGTAGTTTTCACAACGCGTTTACATTGTTCCGGTGTGCCGTGCATATGTCGGAAACCAATTTAATGATCTGGAATAATTGATTGCTTTTCCAGCTCTGGCAGTAGTCTTCGAAGAAATATTCTTTCGAGAATTTTCGAAAATATTTTCAGTAGGCTTATTGGTCTATATGAAGATAATTAATTTTCCGGCTTGTTTGGCTTTGGTATCATTATAATTTCAGCACATTTCCACTGCGTCGGGAAATGGCTCAATTTGAAGCTACTATTAGAAAGCAGGACCAAAAATAATAAAAATTGCTTGGAAAGGATTTTGATTGTCTGAGCGTCGATGTTATCATGACATGGAGACTTTGGATTTTTTAAACGCGATATTTCAGATTGGACCTCTGAGAATCTTATGTATGTAAGAGGCTTATCCATTGGACATGGGCAATCAATGAATGATTCGACGTCCTCACGATGGCTGGTGCTACTGAAGATAAATGGCTGAAAAATATCTTTAAGATGGTTGACAAAAGCATGTGCTTTGCTTATGTTTGATCTGCACCAATTATTATTAATACCTATAACCGGAACCTGTCTTATGGTTGGCCGTTTTAAGTATTCGGTGGCTGTTCAGATGTTATACTCGTTGTTCTTGTTTGGATAAATTTTTTTGAAATATTCTCCAAACAATTCTTCTTTGAGTTCAGCTAACCTAGTTTTAAGCTCCTTAGTTGCTTTATTGAGGGCTTTTTTGTCATTCGGATTTCTGCTGTTGTGCCATATCCTTCGAAGTCGCCTCTTGTTCTTAACCTAATTTAGATATTTCATCAGAATACGGTTGCCTGCTTCTATGTGTTCGAGAAGTTTTATTACAATAGTTGGTTGAGGCTAAGAAGACGGCTTCATGTATTTTGTTAGTGAACATCTCTACTGCATCATCTAAATCCCTAGTTGAGTTTACCTCCATGTTGAGATTTATATTAGATTCAAGTCGAGATTGAAAAAGTTTAATATCGGATCTCTTATTTAATATATGCTGTTTCTGAGCAGTAAGTAAAGCAGGCAAATTAAAATGAATAATTAAAGCGGAATGGTCTGAACTAAGATCGTAATTATTTATTATTTCGACTAGGTTAGCGTCTATTCCAAAATAAACAGCAAAATCAATCAAATCAGGGGTCTTGCTGGGATCTGTGGGCCAGTAAGTGGGACAATAATTTCCATAATGCATTTGTATAGTTCGCGGCCTTTGGGATTAATAAGACAACATCCCCACCATGGGTGTTTAACACTGAAATCACCACCACCTAGAAATCTACTGTCCAGTTTGTTGAAAAATGTAGTAAATGACTGTTTACTTATGTTGAAACGCGGAGGTAGTGCAGTGCGGTTATGACAATCCTTCCATTAACGCTTGTGGTTTGAACGGACGCAGCCTGAACTGATGGTAACGATATTGGTTCTAATATCTTATATTTTAAAGTTGACTTAACTATAATTGCAGATCCGTCATGTGCTTTACCATCAGGATGGTAGCAAGTAATAAGATCGTAACCATTTATTTAAAAGAAGACTTGTTAGTCTGTGAAATGAGTTTCTGAGAACATGAGAATATTTATGTTGTTAGTTACAATAAAATGTTCGACTTATAATCAGTGCAGTGTACGCATTTTGGTGGAGTACCAGGGTCTTTTACGCAAAGAGCAGTCTGATGGTCCAGACTGCACTTAACACATCTGTGTGGCTTTTTATAATATCGTTTAGTATATCCAAACTCTTGACAGCGTTGACACTAAACTAAATCATTAAATTTGCGAGGAGGTTCGATTTTGACTACCGCGCTACATAATCGATTACTGTCAAATACATTTTTGTTGTTTGCCGATGGTTCTAAGTTAGCAAAAAATAGTGACATTGACATCTTTGTAGGTTTACTTTTTGCGTTTACAATGTTTCTCACAATATGACCTTTTTGAGATAAGTCAAGTACAATGTCGTCTATGGGTGTGGAATAGTGAATATTTTTTATAACAATTTTATAGGGCTTCTCCTCTTTTAACTGATACGTATGAAAAACTATATTATTTGAGTCTAAATACGTCACAAGTTTCTTATAAGAGGGACGGTTTGCAGGCATAACTCTGCTTGTCCTTCTCTGCCGGACTTCTACGAAAAGTTGTCTCTACCAATTAAAGTTGAGAAATTGATTATCATTTTATTATATTGCTTACTTATGGTATGAACATCGGTGGCGGTTTGAAAAATCTTGTAGTTGTCTCTTCGTTTTGCTCAGTATTCTTATCAATGGTATTGTTATCATCACTTTGTGTGTTTGTGTCTAAGATTGCAAACCGGTTTGATGTGTTTGAAGTATTGTTAGGCTTTAGTAGTTTTTTCATTACATTTGAAGATTCAATAGTTTTACGTTTCGTTGCTTGGGTTGGAACGTGTTTTGCCAGCCTCCGCTATTATCACACATACCGACGTTTACAACGTCCTCAGTAACCATTAAGTCGGAATTTTGTTTTTGCTTTTTATTACACACCATTAATTGTTTATAATCATGCACGGACAAAAAATGCAAATACACTTTACGACTATACTCGCACTACCTGTAATCGCACTCACTAAGTTTTGTGACCGCACTCACTTAATTGACGATGGGAACTGAAGTGTTTAAATGAGTTAAGCATCCACCCACTCTACCCGGAGAGACTGGCTCATCCTAACACAACTGTGCACAATATACCACATCCCATGACACCATACGCATACATTACCACACAATACAATAACAACACAACTCACCACACTTCTACATCAATCCAATCAACTTAAAGGATGGTCTCCTGAACAGGTTCAATTCATTCGTCACATACAGTTCGCACATCAATTTTCGTTGTTTCGACATCCAACTCGCGCGCTGCAATTAACTCGGATCAATCCTGCATGCAGCGTTCAAAAATTATTTCGACCGGGTTCCTGCACATCTGTATACGGTTCAATTATTCGATCGCATTTTGGCATGTAGCGAGTGCCTTTACATACCTATTGTTAAATGTGACGTGTCAAATTTAATCTTTTTAATTAAATTAAATTGTATTGAAAAATATAAGAATATTTTTCATGCCCCCGTTTAAACACCTATTATACTTGTAGTTACTTTCAATCGAAGTAAACTAATAGAACCGCTTAAGATTTACCATAATTTTAGTCGATATTTATTTAATTATAATATGTATATATACTTACCATTTCGAGCATTTCATTTACAAAAATTCGTTGATTATAATGGTACTGCATTTGCTCATTCAAAGTATTTATCATCAGCTGTTCTAAACCGTTTCTATGAAAACATTCAAATCCGAACATATCATGCACAACTACGGCGTTAGTGTCACCACTAGTTAGATAAAATAAATAATACATAAATTAATAAATTTTTTTGAAAATCATAACATGTTGCACATAGTATAATAGTTTTGTTCAACAAGCAGTTGTTTGTAACATCTAAAACTATATACCTACACATGAAAAGTAAGACGATACAAGTTGAAGGAGGTTGGCCTACAAATGCACAACATCTGACCATTACCGTAAACAAATTACCGTCAATCGAAAAAATATAAATTACCTTACTGGCAATTACACAGCCACTGTGAACGATAACTGTTAAACGAAAGCCGCCAAAAACATTAATTTTTACCGCAGAAATTGCAATGAGGTTGCATGTGAATCGGCATACAAATTAACTAATGGCGGTGGAACACCCACTTCTAAGTGATATCCCTTAGCTTACGAATTACTTATCATATCTACATCATTTTAAAAATAGCCGAAATTGCACTGCAACCAATGAAGAGATTGGATTGAAACCGTTTCTGAAAGCTTTAGCTCATCCAAACTAAAAATGATGACACCGAGCTAAATATTTCAATTGCCTGCTACCAAATATAGGCCAAGAGCTGCTTTATATCAAAAAGGTAAGATAATTTAAAGAAATTAAGTATGTACCTTTTACCATATTGAAAAATATACGCAAAAATAATGTTCACAAAATATAAAACTTGATTATCAAAATAATCACCTGGAATGTCCGGTCACTTAATTAGGAAAGTGCCGCTGTCCAGCTGGTTGATGGCCTCATAGAGTAAAGGCCGCCGTCCAAAAAGTGGGATGAAAGACTGAGACCCGTAGGTCTTTGTGACAGTGCATATATAAAGGAGGGCAAATTCAGTGTAGGAATCGTGGTGAGAGAGACACTCTATCGCAGAGTCCTGGCATTCACCCTGATGGATGAACAACTAGGCACAATCCGAAGCAAAGCGAGGTTCTCAACATATCGCTGATTTTCGCCCACGCCCCGACGGAAGAGCCAGATTGACTTCGGAATCAATGTCCGAAATATGGTTTTCTGTAGTACTAGACTCCACCATAGAAAAAATTATCAAGCTACTTGGCTGTGTCCGGATCGAAAAATGCTGTGATAGACGGAAGACTCGTCTTTAGTGTCTTAGAAGTGCGTACGCTAAAATGCCCTAGTATTGACTCGGACTACTATCTTGTTGCAGCTAAGATACGCGCCCGCCTCTGTGCAGCAAAAATTCTCTTCAACAAACACAAGGAAGGTTCGACGTCGAGAAGCACACGTCACGTCACGTCACAACAGACATCCGAACGATTTTTTTTACTCTTTTACGGAAACCCCCCCCCCTTACGTGCAGCTGCAAACGAAACGGCGACTAACAGAAAGTTTCAAAGTCGGAGCATTACTTTAACTAGAACCCCCAGAGGTGATCTAGTGACCGATGCCAGGCATACTGAAATTATGGATCGAACACTTCTCCAGTCTGCTGAAAGACAGTGAAAGCATAATACCAGGAGAGGTTCAACGCGATTCCCCAATCGATGACGATAGAGCTGACGTTCCATTTACCGACCATGAAGAAGTTCGAATAGCAATTATCCGTCTGAAGATCAACAAAGCCGACGGATTGCCAGCCTAGCTATTCAAATACGACAGCGAAGACCTGAAAAGGAGCATGCATCAGCTTTCCTGTTGAATATGGTCGGACGAAAGCTCAATGAGTGGAACTTAAGTGTGCTCTGTCTAATCCACAAAGCGAGCGACCTCATAATCTACACCAACTACCGTGGAATAGGACTGTCACAACCAGATTTTGAGAAATAATTTGGGCTTGCGTTCAGATAAAATTGAATGCACTCAAGAACTGAAGTCATTGGACCACAGGAAACCTCGTGAATTTGCTGAGTTTGCTTTGGAACCACTTGAAAACATTAACGATTTTTTTAGGAAAATCATCTTCTGCGATGAGGTTCACTTTCATCTAAGTGGTGTGGTAAATAAACAAACCTATCGATATCTGGTGCAGAGAAAATCCACAAATTATTCATGAACAACCATTCCATTCACCCAAAATTGATAGTTTGGTGTGGTTTTTGGTCTGGTGGAACCATCTGTCCGTACTTCTCTCGCAACGAAGCTCGCGACACTATTTCTATCAATAGAGAGCGGTATAGAACCCAATTTTTTATGGCCGCAATTGTAAGAATTCGATCTTGATAGCATACAGTTCCGAATTGTTGTAAGAAAAGTTTAGAAATTCGATTATTTCAAAAATTATGACAATAAGTGGTGCCTAAGAAGTTGTGATTAAACACCATTAGACTACTTCTTGTGAAGTTATTTGAAGTCATTGGTTTTTAGCAATAAACTTCCTACAAGCTTGAGAAGTTAATATTGAACGTACTTTTGATAACATATTGACTTGATTTAGTGAATAAAATACTCGAAAATTGGATTCGCCGAATTCGTTCCTGCACAAGAAGTCATGTTTTGAATATATACGTATACGAAGAAAAGTTTTCATTCTAAAAATAACTAGTCCTCCCAATTTTTAAAAATTTTTCATAGCAATTGGATTGGATATTTTGTAAATAAATCTTTCTTTTTCTGAATTTGAAAATAGTTTTAATAAGATTTTTTTATTGAAAAATTTGAATTATGCTCTTCCGTCACGACTCTATGTAAGAGTGCTCCACACTGTATGGTTCACTACGAAATTTATGAGCTAGTAACTAAAAACTAGCTTTTTCAAAAAAAGAGTAAAACTACGTATGTATAGATCAAAATGGCACATCAAGTGCTAATTGAGCCCGATAGGGCTGCACTCCTACCTACCTACGTATGTATAGGGGAAAGTTGTGAAAAAATCGTAAACATTACGCGGAGTAATTATAACACGGGATATATTAAGTTTGCCACGAAATTTGTAACACCAAGAAGGGAACGTCGGAGGCGCTAAAAATTTTATGATCAACGGCTGATGTCGAACCACTTGGCATATATGTGCATCACAAACTAAACAATCGATATCAATTCGAAGATATATCCAAAGAAATCGATCAGAGCGGGTCACTTTGGCATACATACTGATCGATCGGAATCAAGTTCATATACGGAAAATGTTTTAATTTGTTAAGACTTTTTTATCTTTCGTGCAACCGAAGTAATCGTTTTTTCTTATTTTTGTAATGAAATGCTTTTTTCCATATGTGCAAATTTTGAAAGGTACATTTTCCGAAAATTTTAAATTCATAACTATAAAATTCCAATATTTTGACTCAAAGAATACAGAAAAAAATGTAAATTTTGTTTTGGATGGAATGACATATATGTATATGTTGGTCTACAGTATGTAACAAAATTATTTAAGCACATTATGCATACAACTTGAATACAGTGCTGAGTGTATTCATTATGCATACAATTTGAATACACTCAGCACTGTATTCAAGTTGTATGCATAATGCGTGAGAAAATAATTAGAGAATTAGCATGTTTTCAGTATTCGTATTTTGGGAAAATACACTGAAGCAATTAGCTTAAAATGTATAGATGCATCAACAGTTGCGTAAGATTTTTCCATTTTGAATTTTGGTTAAAGTATTGATTTCGTATTATTGATATCAACTCAACCCGTTAAAAAAACTTCCGTTAAGGGGCTCTACCAGTATAACGCATGAAAAATTAGGTGATTTTCCTGAATTTTTTTTTAAGAAAATACTATATTGAATGTTTTGAACTTCTTTGCTCATAATAAGGTACACTTTCAACTATATTTTAAAATTTTGTTTTACAAAAATATTGAAATATAACGGAGCTACATATGTGCAGTCTTCGGAGGTGCAAAAAAAACTGCCCCAATTGCTGACATGATTCCGGCCGATTAAGAAGGTGAAACAAAAAAGACTCAAAAAGTTTATTAAATTTGGCAAAATGGTGTAATTTGAAAAACTCGTTTTTTACGGAAAAAATGGTGGTTTTTTTAATGCCAAATTGACAATTTTCGACCCATTCAACAATACTCAGTTTTAATTTGAAGTGGATCACTGGTATAGCCACTTAAAGTAACAATTTTTTTGTCTTGGAATTCCATGTAAAACTTTGATTGTGGAAAATATTTAAAAATCATATACATACATACAGATGTATAATTAGGTATCGTCATTGTTGTAAAATAGTATATATGTATTAGTCATTGTTATACTTACAAGACAGCACGAGGAAATGATAAATTCATATTTATCTTATTAAGTACCCAATCGACGAGTCGACAATATATTGTCGATGCCACAGCATCCCTGGCATCACGCGCTTCTTCAGTACTGTATTGACGTCTCTCTGCTATGCCGCCTTTAACCATAATAAAATTTGTTAATGACCACATGTATTTTTTCTCGTCTACTCGCAATAATTCTGCTATGCGTGTAACCATTTCTGTATTTTCCACTTCTGCATATTTACCAGAAGATCGAAATCGAATGTTGCCAATATTTAAAATAGCAGCAAGAACCTGTTGAGGTATATATTTTTATAGTATAGAAAATGATTTATGTTTTTTTGCTTTATGTCTATTTTATGAAAATGTTAATAATTTCGAATAATGAATTTAATTCAATTATCCAATAATTTTATTTATTTTAAAATTCGTTAATAGGGATAAACATTTAATAAAATTTCCATTTAATTAATGCAGCATTTCTTTACCAAAAATGCAAAATAACGTATCATCAAAACCTTCGAAATTTGATCAGATATAAATCAGTTATGCCCAAAATTCCAAAAAATTTGACCATGAGTATTAAATATTATATCGTTATTTTCCTTTCTGTTAACTTATGAAGAATTATGTAACATTATTTTCATTTTTAAAGATCATATGTAGAATTGGTATTCATTTTGGATCAATAAAAGCTAAAAAGTTTGTTAGTATGGTATATGTTTACATTCGCATGACTTTACCTTGCGTAATGTTTCTAGTTGTTTGTGATTAAAGTCAAGATCTTGCAAAATGCACTCGAAGCGTTTGTAATGTTCAACATTGTTAATGGGATCATCACGATGGTATTTCAATTTAGTGGGTTGCATTTCGGCTGGAATACGTAGATATCGATATCCACGCTCACTTTTTAAATGATACTCTTTTAGTAGACTCTCACTATTCATAAAATCGTAGAAATAGTAAAAGATATGAAAGTTGTGCTGGTTCCTACAAAGGATAATAAAAATTTAATTATAAAAGCTGAACATTTGTTTGAAAAATAATCTTACATGTCCGTAGTGGAAACTCGAAGTTTCTCTAACATATACATATTAAACACAGCACCACTGAGTTTTCCTGTCTGACCAAAGGTTAGAAAGTACTGCAACACACAACGTGTGGACTCATTGTTAATAGGTGTACCTGCGTTGACCAACATTTGAATTGCTTCGATTGAGTTCTCAACTCTTAAGGTAGCTCCCCGATTACCAGCTCCGAGGTAACATAAATGATTTATGAGCAGACGGACGTTGGTTGATTTACCAGAAAAGCTCTCTCCTGAAAATACAACGTGCTGTGGTTCTTTGTGATGTAGCATATCTTGATAAGCAATATCAGCAACGGCGAAAATGTGGGGAGAGTTTTGCGAACGCGACTTAAACTTATATTTACTGTGGAACTGAAAATGGTTCAATAGTCTTGTTATTTACTAGCGTCATGCAAAAGTTCTTACCTCTTCGTCAAAATCTGTTTGCAAATCGTTTGAATTTAATGATAATAAAACGTCTCCTATAAAACTGTATGACCCACCGAGCTCCATACGGCTTCGAAGTGATTCTAAAATCATTTCGTCTGTTGGATTTTCAATCGCAGCCAAGTCTTCTGGGTACATACGTTCCGGTTTTCCATCGAATCGTTTTATATAACCCCTGTCAACAAATATTTCAAGTTCTTTGTATATAGGTGGAGCATCTCTACAAAAAACTAATAGTTCGCGAAGATCTGCTTGCATCTAGATGGCCAAGCGTTGAATGAATTTAAACTGTTATTAGAATAATATAAAGGAGCTTACTTCTTCTTCATTGTCGAACAATTCGTTCAGAAATGGATGCTCAATCATTTCAACCATCATAGGCCTATTCTCAACATTTTTCTCCAAACACTCCGATACAAAATCATTGATTTGTTGTGACCAATTAGTTGGCCGTAATAAAGTCGGTGGAGGGTTACGAACTATTTGAAACATAACTCTGGTGGGGTGCATGTCGGCAAAAGGTGGTTGGCCATCAGCTAATTCAATTGTAGTTATGCCTAGCGCCCAGACATCTGCTCGGGAGGAAATCTCAGCGTCCTCTGAAGATTTTAACATTGAAATATATTAGTAAATTGAAATCAAATAAATATGAATTATTTACTGCAAATCTACTCATTATTCCGGGTGACACAGTCCAGGGTTGCGAATTTTTTAATTTATAAGTTGTGAATTAAAATTAAAATCTTAATTTTTTAATCCCTACGTTGGAATTTTTTTTAAATTTAATATATTCCCATCTTGGATTAAAAATTAAAATTTTATTTTTTTTTAATATAATTGAAGTACAAAAAAGCTACAAAATTTTAATTCCAAAGCAAGTTCTATTTTTGCAAATCTTAAATATATGTATGTATACTTGGGATTAAAATTCTAGTTTTCAATTCGGTAGTTGAGACTAAAAATCAAAAATAAATTTTTAATCCGCTTTATGTGAACACATTCATTTCTAATTTTTTAATCCGGCTTATAGAATTAAAAATTTTTTCTGAATCGGCATGTAGGATACAAGCTTTTTTTTATTTTTAACCTTAAATCAAATGTTAATTAAATTAGTTTTTAATGCATTATTAGCAACCCTGATATGGTCTAATATGACATATAGTATGTTTATATATATTACATACTACATTTGTATGGTCTTGACAGCTCATTTTTAGTTTTTGAGGATATTGAAAGATAAAGCAAAAAACAAAAAATAAATAAGGAAAGGCTAAGTTCGGGTGGAACCGAAAATTTTATACTCTTGCAACAATCAAAGCCGAAAAATACCTTAAGATGTAAATGGTCAACCAGAGGATGGAAGTCTAAGCAATTTTATATATAAGTATGTATTTATATAACTCATACACCGACCGACTTATTCGACTCAAGGTTTGTTAGAAAAACGAAAATCACTATAAATATGAAGTATATATAAGATTGAGTAGTATCGACGGGATTTTATCTATTATATCTATATATACACATATATATATATATATATATATAACCGGATATTAATATATAGTAGATTATTACCTTGGTGGAAAACTTTCAAATCGACCGTATAATATCAAATCCCACTAAATTGCAAAAACATACTATAAATGGTAAATTTGCGGGTAACATACTTTCTTACAATGTATTATACTGTAGTCAGTTCGTGTATTGAGTACAAAAATTTCACAAAACAACACGATGCGAGCCAAGTTTTGAGAGTCTTTCGAGAACTTTTTCTGCAGCAGCCACGCCGATCAACTGAAGAAAACTATGAATTATGGGGTGTAGGTTTGCATCACAGTTCTTCAATGTTTAAAATGCAGTTGTCGTTAACTTTTTGTCTTTTGCCTTTGCCCTCAATGGCACAGTAATCAAGTCCACCTTTGAACTGCAAACGTCATTGTCATTATCCAAAAGGCCTTTGAATCTATCTACCACGCTGTCAATAAAAGTTTCGATTTCTTTGGTTTTCAAACCATATACTTTTTCTGGAAACAGCAAACTCAGTCGAAATTCATCCAATACTTCTCTAGAAAAGTGCGTCTTCAAATCTTCGCCGATTGTATTCAACAGAGTAATGTACACTGAGACCCTGCATTATTCTTTGAAAATTCTAAGGAGAAATTTTCGCATTTTGTTTGTCGGCCGCAGATTCTGTTTTTTCTTCGTCAATTTTTTTTCCTCTCTGAATAAATCCTCCATTTATCAGGAGTAATGTGTAGAAGTTCACGCAAGTGAGAAAAGTTTTCTGATCGCCATCCACTTGGGAGTGGCCTGATGCTTTTACATATGGCTCAAGCAGGTCACGACACCCAGTCCTAGATCAAGTATTCTTTGGGTAGCCAGAAACCACCCGTTTGAAAGCGAGCTAAATTGAGAAGGCGAAACACCCTCTTCACAGGGTCGTGTGCTGGGTTTGGGACCCGTCACGTAAAAAACACTACTAATAAAAAAAACACAAGCAGCCTCTGATGAGAGATGATGAAGACCATGGCAAACTAACTAAGGATTACAATTTGAGGGCATGCACCTGGAATGTCCGGTTCCTTATTTGGGAAGATGCCACTGCCCAGCTGATTTATGTCCTCGTTAGAGTGAAGGCTGACATCACCGTCGTCCAAGAAATGCGATGGAAGGGACAAATACTCAGGCGAGTAGGTCCTTGTGACGTATACTACAGTGGCCATATAAAGGAGCGCAAGTTTCGTGTGGGATTTGTGGTTGGACAAAGATTCTGTCGCCGAGTACTATCTTTCACTCCGGTGGATGAACGTCTAGCCACTATCCGCATCAAAGCGAGAT
Source organism: Bactrocera tryoni (assembly GCF_016617805.1). Lineage (NCBI taxonomy): Eukaryota > Metazoa > Arthropoda > Insecta > Diptera > Tephritidae > Bactrocera > Bactrocera tryoni. The sequence goes on from NW_024396035.1 coordinate 158,993, forward strand.
TCTCCAACATATCGCTGATTTTCGCCCACGCTCCGACGGAAGAGAAAGACCGTGACCAAAGATGCCTACTCTGAGCGCTTGGAGACTAGTACCTATAGTATAGTACCTTTGGAACAACAGTCGGAAAATTCAGCCTCCACGAGGAAACATCCCCAAATGGGTTGGGGTTGATCGACTTTGCCGGAGCTCGAACCACTATCTTGTTGCAGCTAAGATACGCACCCGCCTCTATCCAGCAAAACAAACACAAGGAAGGTTCGACGTCGAGAACCTGCAATCACAACGAACAGCTGAACGATTTACTACTCGACTTGCACTCCTGCTCTCTGAGAGCACTCGTCACCAACTCCGTGTAAGGGAACTGTGGGACGGCATTTTAAGCTTCTTACGTACAGCTGCAACCGAACCGAACCGAGTGCTGTGTCGCAGGGGAGAGAAAATCGACTAAACACGTGTAGGATGGGATAGATACCGAGAGTTGAAGAGCCAAAGGAAAACATGACAATTGAAGTCGCTGAAGATGGAGGTATGACAGCAGAAGAGGCAACTCTAAACCCAAAAGCCAAGAAGAAGAAACGGATGGGATGTCTACCAACCACACACATATAACAATCACCGAAAGACGAAAGCAGTGAAAAGGAGAATACTAAGGTGCAAAAAAAGAATCGGCACATCAAAGGTACACCGTCGTCCGATGTGAAAGAAGAAAAGTCAACAGGATACCTTTGTAACGAGTTTGAAGAAATAGTTATGAATAAACTATCATCAATACAACGCAGGAAGGCACATAATCATCGTGAATGTCACTTAGTTGACGAACATTACAGGATCGCAAGCTGCGGGCACCTATCCAGCAGTCACTTTTGCCGCCCGGGAGAATGTTCAAAAATTAACATGTACGTTGGTGTCAAGGGGTGCCATTTAATACTTATTATAAACACATATACAGTCCACTAATATTAAATATCTATTTTCAAATATATTGAACATACGTACATACATACATAAATAAACATATAAAAATATATGTATTTATATGCAACACACATACATACATATATGAGGTACGTATGCTAATATGCAATACGCATGCACTCAAATTTATAACAATACAAATATATTTACTTGAAAGAAATTCCAAAACACAACCCCAAAAAATACACATATATTTAATTAGATACGTAAGATTAAGATAATAGTATATAAGGCTTACAAATATCAGAGTAAAATTAGAATGAATAATTCTCAGCTTGAATAAGATCCTTATTTCCCC